>NW_018232638.1:0-1750 GCF_001263595.1 Phalaenopsis equestris | reverse complement strand
ATTTTCAGATTTTTGCAATTTTGATCAATTTCAAGGCTCGACGACATTCGTTCAATCATTTTAGACATAAATTTTAAGTGATTAAATGATTTACTAACCCAAATAAACATTCACATCTTACAATTATATATAAATTCCAAGAGTTACAGTACACGTTACACGACACACATAAGTTTTTGTATTTTCTCAACCTCAATACATCAATTTAGCGCCGCAATCCAAACCACAACACACTAAATGCTGAAAATAAACATACTATGCTCAATCTCAACTATACTGAGATCTAAAAGCAAATTTAGAAAGCGACTTAAACACATAAGTTCAAATCAAATCACACACTTAGACATACAGGTGGTAAAGTAAATCTACTATCTTCCGATTCTGTGCTTGTTTCTCCTCTGATATCACCCATTGATTGAACATGAATGAAGAGATTATAAAAAGGTCAGTATGAGAATTCTTCAATAGAGTCTTCTTCTATAAATCCCATTTCCCTCTTCAATCGTATTATGTCCAGAGTGATCAAAATGCTCTTTCATCCTTCAGTCTAGATGATCGAAAAAATCAGAGATATTATTAATTGCATTCATAACATTTTGAGTTTTGTACCTCTCTCTCCAATTTCTTGATTCTGCGAAGGATCACTAGTGTCTTGTCCGGAACTAAAGGCTAAATAGGAAGTGAATTATGAGATAATTGATCCACAATAATAGTCATATCATTCTCATCTTCATTGGTTGGGAACTTCTCGGTTGGGTTCAAAGGCTTCCAAGGTAGAAGTATTTTTTCTCAATTCTCATAAGATCATAAGATACTTGGAACTGAACTGACCGCAAAGTAAGAAAATTGTTGAAGGATGTCCAAGCCCATAAGTTTATCCATGAACGATCAGGCCCAAAATAGACTTCACAATTATCGATCCAATATCAATCGGCACTCCCATTTGGATGCAATAATTCAGAATAACACTTTCCTTAGTAATTTTACTGATCCTCATCATTGATAATAATTTTGCATAAATGAAGAAGTGCCAGTGTTTAGAAACGGGGTTTAGAAGTGTCGCAGAAAAACTAACATACCTGTTTTCTCTCATTTCCCAGTCTTCAGCCTCGTCCGTCAAAAATTGGTAGATTTCGTTCATCAGATTTCTTGTTGGGATGAAGTTGGAATAATGATAGACAGGAACATTCTCGATCATATATAACTCATTAATCCTTGCAGGAGTAAAAGTTATCCATCTACCTCTCACATAGACGACTCCCTGGTTGATTCCATGCAAATTAACATAAAATTTCTTCACCACAGGAACAACCACGATGGCGGTAGTATAGCATAGTACTTCCCATCTTCGCCGCACTATCATCTCTTCAATTGTTGTTGAGGGATTATTCAATTCTCAATTTACAAATCCTCGTTTGATTCACGAATCCTCTTTCTTTGATTAATCTCCTCTTTGTCAGCACTTTGTTGAAGATTCGCTGCGCCTCAGAATTAATGAACTTTCTCTGGTTAAACACTCAAAATCTAAGGTTTTCAGTGGAATTAGACGCCATAGGGATGAATTTGGTGGAGTTTCAATTCATTTTTAGGGTAATACAAACTTAAGAACCGAATTTGGAAATTTATATGGAGTAACTCCCGCCTAAAACCGCTAAAAACTGTCATTTCAAACTTTGGAAACTGTCATCCCGTCGTTCTCGCAGTCGGCGGTGCCAGCGAGCCTTTAGAATTAATTACCTGGACTCTCAGG
>NW_018232637.1:0-7230 GCF_001263595.1 Phalaenopsis equestris | reverse complement strand
AAAACTAAAGGGAAATTGCTTGAAATTTAAGTAGTATGGTATCATCTTTTATTTGGGTTGGAATTGTAATGGCCCGTTTGGGTTACCTAAGGGTAATGAAGCGAGGAACTGAAAGAGGAAGTGAAAGTCAAGAAATCGAATGGAGAAACCGAACTGGAGGGAAATGAAGCAAGAAGTCGTGAATTTGAAACGAGGGGATCATAAGCCTATGCGACGAGTTGAACCTATAAAATGACGGATCAAAGCGAGATTCAACTACTTATGAGCCGAGTAGCACGGGAGACGTTGAGCGTAGTGTTAGTGTTGAGAGGGGGAGTACGACGAGGGAGAAAGTGATAATGCAGCAGGTTTCAGCTATGCGCTACTGTGTCGAGTCGAGTCGAAGAGGAAGACGAAGGTGGAACTTCTTTGCATGCGTAAGACTTCGATCATGCCCTGGTCGAGCATCGAAGAAGAGAAAAGGAGGGTGAAAGAGAAACGAGTTTTATGTGGGAAGGTAGAAGGCGGGATAAAATGAGCCCAGGAGAAGGGAGAAAAATTTTTCGTAGGAAGGAACGAATCGCGTTTGCGCGTGTATAAGGCTTGACCGAAAGAAATTTTTAAGTTTAATAATATTTAATAAGAATTATATTAATATATAATATGCATATGTATATAATGTATGTATATCTATACATATGTAGGTAGATATGTATATATGCATGTGTATATTTATGTGTGTGTGTGTGTAAAATTAGGATTACATAAAATAAATATGAAAAATTAATAGTTTACTAAAAAAAATAAATTAATTAATTTTTCTATCATAATTATATTAGGCTTTCACTTTTAGTGTAAAATCTTACTGAATTGCGCATATTGAGATGAGCACTTGTATTTTTAATCTATTATAATATTTTGGTTCTTCTCGATTTTTATTCATTAGTAGATAATGATATTTGTACAAATTTTATTTTGATTTATATATTTTTATTTATCAGTCACATTATTAGAATTTATAGGTATTAAATATCATGTATTAATGTATGTTATATAAAGTATATTGAATTGAATGAGATGAGCACTTGAATGATACATTTATGTTGACTGTTTGTATGTGCATAATTGACTATGATAGGTCACCCATTGATGGTACTGGCGGGAGAACACTAATGTACCCGTGCACGTATATAGAAAAAGAAATTAATATTGATATGTCTTAATTAAAACAATTTTGAGATGACACTCCTATGACGGTTGTACAGATATGAATGATATTAATACGCTATTGACACAGTAAGGTTATTTATTTAGCATCAAATATTTAACTAATTTAATAAAAAGCTTAGCTGGCATAAATAATATTTTTTTTTCCCTTGCATTACTGCAGTTTAGGAGTATAAGTATTCACTAATTTATTTTGGCTTATTGTTATTTTTAAACTAACTTTTCAAGTTAACTTAATTATTAAAAGATGAACGATAGAAGAAAAAACAGTTAAAGAATACATATACCAGTAATGAGGTAATTTTAAATATTTTGTGTTAATTTATATTGATTAAGGGCTCTTTTATTTATAAAATATTATTTTTGGATAATAAATATCAAAAAATTAATTCTCATTGTTTGACCATTTGTTCCCGTCTTAGTTAATTCCAAGCCCCGGGCCAGGTCATGAAGAAAGTGAAATTAGAACACAAATTTTATGATTGATTAATATAATCTAGTTGAAAGGGCCAATATGATAATAATAAGAAAAATTTTATAATTATAAAAAAAATAAAATTAACTTAAAGTAATAATTATTCAGGCATAGTGATACACCCAAAATCATAGAAGAAGAGAATCTGATAGAAAAGAAAAAAGTACAACCTACTATAAATGTGAGCATGAATGTCCTCACCCAAATGATAACGACAATGACTTAGTTGGTTCAGGAGTACAGAACACAACCTATCAGATGTGATATAGTCGCTATAGATAAGTACTTACAGATATTTTAAGATCTTCGTCCACCTCTGTTCAAGGGAACTGAATACCTGATTGAAGCGGAGAACTGACTAATGGTGATGAAGAAGATACTAGATAGCATGACTTGTCCAGATGAAAGAATAGTACCGTTGGCGACATTTGTGTTGGATGGAGAAGCCAAAAGATGGTGGTGTGGGCAGCGTCAGGATAAGTTAGGGGACATACCTAATATGATGATCAGTTGGGAGGAATTTGTGGAACTATTCAAAGAATGCTTTGTTCCTCTATCTGCTTGAATATGAATGCAGGATAGGTTCATTAAGTTGAGGCAAGGAGAGAAGATGGTCATGCAGTACAAGGGATAATTCATTGCACTATCAAGGTATATGTCATAATTGATCGCTACTCCAGAAAAAAAAAATGCTACAGATTCTTTTCAGGGTTAAAATATTCTATCAGACAGTCGTTAGTACTTTTAAGGATTGATGAATATACAGTATTAATGAAACCAGCTAGTGGAGATCTCATCAGCATATTTAGAAGCGTAAAGAGATGCACAAGAGAACGAGTATAGATCACTCAAAAGTATCCAATGAGAAGAAATCCAAGAATAACTCAGGTGGAGTTCGCAGACTTACGACTCAGGATACTGGAGTTACTTATACCAAATGCAGAAAATAACATAAAGGTGTATGCTTGATGGGCTCTAACATTTGTTATTTGTGTCGTTATTCTGGTCATATAGCAAGATAGTTCATCTCTTGGCCAGAAAGTGTTGAAGATCATAAATCTGGTAGAGCTCCTTCACAAAAGACTGCAGGTGATCAGAAAAAAATCAAGTCTGCAGCTTCAGGTCCTACCCAAGGTCATCCCAGACAATCGATTCGACCTTGACTATATTCCCTTACCCATAATGAGCTTGTAGAACCAATTATTGCTGCTGGTGATGAGGTCTAATTAGTTTGCCATTTTCTAGCATGTTTTTGTGTTTCAATATCGATGTTCTGAAGTATAGTCAGGTTGTCTTTGTATCAAGTCCTACCTTTATAGTGATTACTTCTCATATTAATGAATGACCCTTAATTTTGTGGATAGCAAATGTCAGCCTATTTAATAGGAAATAACTTGAGGTATATTTATAAATTTATAAATTTTTTATAAGTGGGAAAGATTGTAACAGGCCCCTTTGGGTTACCCACGGAAGACAAAGCCAAGAGCCGAAGAAGAGGAAGCGAAAGTTACGTAATCGAACAGAGAAATCAAACCGGAGGGAAATGAAGCTAGAAGTCGTTAATTTGAAAAGAGGGGATCAAAAGCGTAAACCCTAAATTTGCCGATAAAACGACCGATCAAAGCAACATTCACTTACCTGTGAGCCGAGCGGCACGGGAGACATTGAGCGTAGCGTCACCGTCGAGAGGGGGAGGAGGACGACGCGGGAGAAGGAGACGACGCAGCAGGTTTCAGCTTTGCGCTACTATGTCGAGTCGAGTCGAAGAGGAAGACGAAGGAGGGGCTTCCTTGCATGCCTAAGAGTTGATCGTGCCCATGCTGAGCGTCGAAGAAGAGAAAAGGAAGGTGAAGGAGAAACGTGATGTGGGAAGGTAGAAGGCGAAGATAAATCGAGCTCCGGAAGGAGGAAGAAGCCGCAGGCTGAATTCGTCCTGAGAAAGGAACGAATCGGGTGTGTACCGCATGAAGGTAGGTGTTCATATACGTGTCGCATGAAGTTCTGCATGCCAATCGTAATGTGGAATTCGACACCACGTGTATATTTTATCTTAAAAACTTTATCATATCATATTATGTCATATCCGGCTCGAATTCTGCCCAAAAAAATATGTTTTTTTATCATTTTTTATTCCCATCAATTGAAAAAAAAGTGGTATTTTGTCTCTTTTAGGGTTTAGGGATTCGGAATATTCTCATTTCGTTTCCTCGTATTCGTCGGACCTGATTTGATGGAAGTAATTTTTGACGATGAAATGAGCAGAGTTTAGATACGGCAGAAGGAAATCGACAGGTATGTTATACTTGTTTGACTGCAGATTTAGTTTTTAAGGAATATTTATATTGTTGATGAAGTTTGCTCTGTTTTTATATAAAGTTTAACGCTAAGTTACGATAAGGGTAGGATGTCGTGTTATTTAGGTAATATCACGGTGATATATTTGTTGTTTTTTGAGTTATTTTTCATTTCTTGTTGTTATTTATAGTTTTTAGTGGGTTAAATGACTGTCATAATGAAGTGTTGTTCTTGTCGCCGTGATGGGGTTAATGGAGTTTGCTCTGTTTTATATGAAGTTTAACGCTAAGTTTCGGTAAGGGTAAGATGTGGTGTTATTTAGGTAATATCACAATGATATATATGTTGTTTTTGGAGTTATTTTCCATTTCTGATTGTTATTTATAGTTTTTAGTGGGTTAAATGACTGTCATAATGAAGTGTTGTTCTCGTCGCCGTGATGGAGTTAATGGGTAGCTATTCTCGTCGTCGTAATTGGGGATTTGGTGTTATTTTGGTAGTATCACAGTATTATTTTGATAGATATCACAATGTAACTTTACTGACGTGGGGATTTGGTGTTATTTTGGTAGTATCACAGTGTTATTAAGGTAATATTGGATATGCTAACTTGGTTTTCTTTTATGAGGCTAGTAACAATTCTTAACGGCATTTGTTCGGGTTTTTATATTGTCAATGCCATGGTGTTATTTGGGTTATATTATGGTATTATTATCGTGTTATTTATGTATTGTAACCTTATATTAATGATGTTTAAATTTGCGGTCACCCGAGGCAGAGAAATTACTTCATGCAGTGGTCCACAACGAGAAGGAAGCCTATGAATAGTATTGTTTATATGCACGCCATATTGGATTTACTGTGCGAAAGGAACACAGTGGTTTCTAGTTGAATTCAAAGAAGCTTAAGACAAAGGACTTTGTTTGTGGTAAGGCTAGTTTCAAGAAAGAGTTGAAAGACAGGTTGTCCAGCCATGATTTGATACTTCATTGATTTAGAGGGCAACTGGTCGGTAAATAAATTCATAGAAAGTCACAACCATTCGTTGGCAGAGGACGGTGACAAGCATCTACTGCGTTCCGGTAGAAAGATATGTGACTTCAGTGCTAATATCCTTAGATCAATGACAAAATCAGGGATTAGAACCAGTGGTGCATTCAAATTCCTTGCTATTGAGGTTGGAGGAGTGGAGAATCTTGATTGTACAAAGAGGAATGCATATAATTTCATACAAAGAGAGAGAAGAGTTCAAATTGAATTAGGAGATGCTAATTCTCTCATACAATTGTTCACTACTCGACAAGCAGATGATCCAATGTTTGCGTGGGACTTCTAAATTGATGAGGCGGGATGTTTGGTGATTTTTTTATGGTGCGATGGGATGTCTGGGATTGATTACGACTGTTTTGGGGAGGTAATAATATTTGATACGAGTTATAGAGTGAATAAATACAATTTATGTTGTGCTCTGATTATCGGTGTGAATCACCACTCACAAAATGTTCTATTTGGTGTTGGTTTTTTGTCGTGTTAGTTTTTTGTCAAATGAAACAATTGAATCATTCAAGTGGTTATTCAAAGTTTTTATCTGTATAATGGATAGCAAGCATCAAATAACAATATTCACTGACCAGGACCAAGCAATATCTAAAGTCATTGAAGAGTGTTTTTCGCAAATCAGACAGATTATGTTGATGCCATATTTACAAGAAGTTATCTTCAAAAGTCCATTGTAGGGCGTGGGTAGCAAGAGGGTCAATGATCTTTTTTTATAAATGCTTGAGCAGATGTGACTCTGAAGAGGAGTTTGAAGAAACTTTACACGAGAATGTTTTGTTGGATGAATTGTATAATATCATACACGAGAATGTTTTGTTGGATGAATTGTATAATATTATGCATAAGTGGTCAACCGCCTTCAACAAAAAAATTTTTAGAATGGAGATCTTATCAACGCAAAGAAGTGAGTCCACGAATAAGATTTGTCATGATGTCTTCAAGGCAAGAAGCACCCCGACTGAATGTTTTTTGGGTCTTATGTTTTTTGGGTCTTGAAAATGTCATCAAGGATTGGAGAAGAAATGAAAAGGATGAAGAATTTAAATGTCAGCAGTCTGCAATTTCTCCCACCGTTAAAAACAGTCTCGTGTTGAGACAGGTTGCTACACTTTACACAAGGAAGTTATATTCAATGTTTGAAGCATAGTTTCTACATGGTTTGTGTGGGCTTGCTGTGGAGTGCTCCGCTACTATGGATTCAGAATTTCATATCCGAACTCTTGATAATAAGGACAGATCCAGACCCTGGACTATTAAATTGGACAGAGGTAATTCTGATATTATTTGTAGTTGTAAAAAATTTGAAATGATGGGCTTATTATGTGCTCACGCGCTAAGGGTTCTTCTGCACAAAAATATTACAAAAATCCTTCATAAATATATATTACTTCGGTGGACTATTAATGCTAAAAGAGACATATATAAAAGTTATGGTTATGCAAATCGTAAGGTGTCAGAAATGTTGTCAAATTCTGCAAGTGGACTCATCTATCTCAATCACATTCATAAATTTGCATACCATATCGGCACGAGAACGAGTGAACTTGTCGAGAAGCTAGTGTTGGAGGCATTTAATAAACTTAAAATCGATGTCGAAGCCATTAGGAGTGGTCGAGACCATCCGAAAAAGTCAAAATCAAAGAAGAAGAAGATACCGAGTAAAGAGCGAAATGTGAATGATCCCACGAAGATGCGACCAAAAAGAATATCCAATGCAAGGTTAAAAGGGTATTGGGAAAAAAATAAGAGATGCAAAAGTAAATGTTACCTATAATATTAAGTTCTGTTTTTGTTTGATGAAAGATTGCTCGCTAACATGTAATATTGTATACATGAAAATAGAAAGATATTGTTTCAATTCATGATAGCATTCTGGAATGCGATCCAAATTTATTTTCAATGGCAGATCACTTTAGTCAGATTGCGAAATCGATCATTCTGAAATTTTGTCCATTCGATCTAGACTTTTTTCCTGATATTTACTCATTAATAGTATCAATGTACAGGAATTTTCTCAAACACAATAAAGAGGGACATATACGAGCTTACTGATGGACATACATGATAATATATAGACTATTTATTCATGAGTTTTTATTGTTGTATTATTGTTGTTTAAGTTGAAACAGACATTTGTTTTACTATGGTTTTATTTAGGAGTTATGGCGGCATATTCCAATAAAACCAGCGCTCGT
>NW_018232636.1:0-551 GCF_001263595.1 Phalaenopsis equestris | reverse complement strand
TTTTTCCCATTTCATAGTTTAAAATAATCATAAACCATATTTTTAATTGATGTAGGCCTAAGACTTCATTTGCTATTAATCCAAACGGAACCATTGTCCAAGGAAAAAATAAACTTAACCTACTTTAAGCTTATCATGAATATAAATTCAATAACTTAGAACAACCTTTATATACATGTCTACATATATATACATATATACATACATACATATACATGTATATATATATATATATATATATCTGTGTGTGTGTGTGGAGAAAATATTATGTCATGAGTCTGGATGTAGCCAGGACATTGAGTACAATATGGTTGTACCGAAGAAGAATCAAAAGTAAACCCATATTGTACTTCATGCTCGAGTCAGATTTCAAGCTTCACACATCATATTTTATTTGGAGTCTATAGTCAAGACTCCGAACTTAATATTTTCTCTTGTATGTGTGTGTGTGTGTGTATTTATACATAGAAAAGTGTAGGTTTTAGATATGTAAATATGTAAGAATAGGGTGCTATGTATGTATGTATGCATACGTGTCAATATATATATAT
>NW_018232635.1:578-847 GCF_001263595.1 Phalaenopsis equestris | reverse complement strand
TTCATTGTAGTATTCAAAACCTACTGTAGTGGCTAATTCATTTGAGCTTAAACCTGCTATTATCGAAATAGTATCAAATAATCGATTCAGAGGTACACCAAATGAATATCCTAATTTACACCTCGCTAGTTTTTTAGAACTTTGTGCTACCTTTAAATATGACAAAGTTTCGAACGATGCTGTTAGACTTAGACTTTTTTCTTTTTCACTTAGGGATAAGGCTAAGATGTGGTTAAATTCGTTAGCACCTGGATCTATTAGAACTTGGG
>NW_018232635.1:0-277 GCF_001263595.1 Phalaenopsis equestris | reverse complement strand
GGTCTTCTGAGAGGGTGAATCCAAAGAAAGTAGGCCTGTTACTTCAAAGAAAGTAGCTTTCATGAAACTGATGCATTTACTATGTTAGCAAATCAAGTTACAACAATTTCAAGGAAATTAGACGAATTTGGAATGATTTTTTCTCAACCAATTTCCATGATTGAAGAGAATTCATTAGGCCAAATGGTAGATTCTCAAGCCTCATTAGAGACTTTGAATGACAAAAATAATAAGCAAAATAGCTTATATTCCAATTATTATAACCCAAGTTGGAAGA
>NW_018232634.1:0-1481 GCF_001263595.1 Phalaenopsis equestris | reverse complement strand
CAGGTGAATAAGTAAATCACAATAAAAGCATACCTGGATGGTCTTTTTGTCATCTCCAACTGAAACTCAAAATGCATGTAAGGGCATTTTATGTAAAGCGAAAAAAATTAGGTTCCTAGATTATATCTTGGGGAGTCCTAATTAGTTTGATTAAGGATGATTTTATTAAGCAAAAACATATCAAGTTTAATAGACCTCCAAGGTATCCAACAGGTTAGGAGAAAAAGGCAGGTTCATGCTTTCCCCTCACTACCTGGTGAAAAGTCTCGAGCTCATTTAAGCTTATTATGTTGCTTAGTAATACATCCTGTAAATATTTCTAGTTTTCAATGAATAGTGATGTTTTAATTATCTCTAAAAGTAGGGTGATTATCGCATATCATTCAATTTGAGAATTATGCATGTGAAGACCCTTAAAGGGGCAAGTTAGTGTTATTAAGACACTTAACCAATTTTGGTTTTAACTTGGGCTTATAGTGTTCACTTTCTAGTTACATTCACTTTTCTAATCCTCATTTAATCAAATTTGATTTAGCTTAGGTCACTACTAAGCCCTTAAGATCTTGATGGATGTCTTAGTCATTTTGAAAGAGATTAAATTTTATGTGATAATAATCCATCATCAAAACATTTGAATGTCATTTGAACTCCAGATAAAGGTATTAAATTAGTAAGTTATTAACACCCAAAACTACCCCTAAGTCTAGGATTATTTAATTTTGTAAACATCTTAAATTTTAATCGTCTAGGAAATATCAATTTTATCCTTTAATTGGAAAAAGTGAGATTGATTTCTACCAATTAATCCCTTGTGTTTCAATAATCCAAATATGTTAATTAAGATCAAAGGTTATCCATTTCCCATTCTTGAATTAAGCCAAATGTTAATTAAGACTAAATTTCTAAAATTAAACTTTTGCCCCTAAGGCTCTATCACTTCATAATTTATGAAATTTAATTCAAATGACTTTGGAACTCTTGTTCCACCTCACTCATGGGTCAATTGAAATATCAGAAAAGAAAATGTAATTTTTCAAATTATAATTTAATTTATAAATTTATTTATATGCAAGAATGGGATATTTTAAAGAAAATTCCATAACTTTACCAAGGCAAGGCCTCGTCACTTGAAATGTTTATTGGAGGTAGACTTGGACCAAATTTCATGACTTTTTGAGTTCTATTTGAATTATTAAAATTATTTTAATTTCTGGAATATTAATTAATTATAAAATATTTTAAATGTAGAAAATTAAGTTTTTACTCTTTTATTAAATCTCTCAGAGGTCAAGGAACTCAGAGAAATAAATTTTACAATTTTTTGATTTTTCTTTTAGTTATTAGAATTCTTAAGTGATAGATTAAGAAAAATTCATTTTTAGCCTTTAAAATTTATTTAAGCTTTAAAACTCAATATCTTCACTTAGAAAACTAGAAAAAATATTCCCATTGTTCTTAAGTGCTTAGGAAGCAATTTAGAA
>NW_018232633.1:473-1314 GCF_001263595.1 Phalaenopsis equestris | reverse complement strand
AGAAAAACTAACATACCCGTTCTCTCTCATTTCCCTGTCGTCAGTTTCGTTCGTCAGTTTTGTTTGTTAAATACTGGTAAGTTTCATTCATCTGGTTCCTTGTCGGGATGAAATTAGAATAGTGGTAGACAAGAATGCTCTCTATCATATATAATTCGTTGATCCGTGCAGGAGTGAAAGTGATCCACTTACCTCGCACATAAAGAACTCCCTGGTTTATTCCATGCAAATTTGCATAAAATTCTCTTACCACAGGAACAACCACATCAGCAATAGTGTAGAACAACACTTCCCATCTTCGTCACACTATCGTTTCTTAAATTTCCATGGAGGGATTCTTCAATCCATGATTTACAAATCCTCATTCCTTGATCAATCTTTTCTTCGCGAGTAGTTTGTTGAAGATTCGCTGCGCTTCCGCACTAATAAACTTTCGCCGATTGAAAACTCGCATTTTAGGATTATTAGGGGAATTGAATGCCATAGGAATGAAATTAGTGGAGTTTCACTTCATTTTTGGGGGAAAATATGAATATGAATCGAATTTGGGAGTTTAAAAAGGGTAACTCCCGCCCAAAAACTGTTAAAAACCGCCACTCGAACACAAGAAACCATCATCTCGCCGGTCTCACCGTCAGGGGAGTCGAGGGCGCCGTCAGTTAGTCAGTGAGCTTCTGTATTAATTTTTCCTGGACTCTCGGCAAAAAGCCACCATCGGCGGCGTCGATGGCGCCGTCAGCACCCAAGGCAAAAATTACCCAGTTTTGCTCTGGTTCGAATGCGTTCCAATTTTTCTTTATGGATCCAATTTTTATGATGATTCAAGGGTAAATAAGAGTAG
>NW_018232633.1:0-435 GCF_001263595.1 Phalaenopsis equestris | reverse complement strand
CCATAAAATAATGATAATTTCAAATAAAAACTACTATAATCGCAATAAAAATAAAGATAAATATGGGTTGCCTCACATAAAGCACTTGGTTTAAAGTCGTCAACCCGACCTATTCAAGTGTCATTAAGGCTGACTGATCATTAAAATATCTTTAAAATTTAGTCTTTTACTCTAAAAATATGGTTTTAATTTGTGTCAATTTACTTTAAATCTATTTTCAATTTTTGGATCTTCAATTTCAATAACTCCGTAAAATTATAAACTTGAGTCACAGTAAAGGGCCCTAACCAACGAGACTTCAATTTCCCAGCGAATAACTTCAGCCTAGTATTGTAAAGCAAAACTTCTTGTCCTGGTTCAAAGTTCTTTTGGTTAATCTTTCGATCATACCATAACTTTTGTTTTTCTTTATAAATTCTA
Organism: Phalaenopsis equestris; assembly: GCF_001263595.1. NCBI lineage: Eukaryota > Viridiplantae > Streptophyta > Magnoliopsida > Asparagales > Orchidaceae > Phalaenopsis > Phalaenopsis equestris. Next base: position 15 of record NW_018232633.1, on the reverse strand, counting down.
TCATTATCATAAGAT
>NW_018232632.1:0-1610 GCF_001263595.1 Phalaenopsis equestris | reverse complement strand
TTTTAATGTAAATTATCTATGTATAAGCATAGAAAATAAATAAAACAAATTTCTAATACTAACAATAATAACAACAACTAATATATCTTTATATCTAATGTATTTTGGGCATAGAACTTTTCGAGCACACCTTCTTGTGATGTTATGGGGTAAATCTTAAAAAGGATCAGGTGCTTTGTTTTACTAACTTGAGCCAAGTAATTGTTTTTATTAGGGGAGAAACATATCATTCCTAGTTAGGGGACTTATCTTTGCTGCTTGTACTAAATTCATAGTTATTAAATAGTTTTTTCAGTCTTGTGCTTACTACTTCATTCATATTTCCTTTTGCACTTCTTAAAGGTTTAATTTTTGTTCGCAATGAAGTATTAGCCGTCTTATTTTATCTTTAAACAGTTTTCTATATGTTCGAATAAATCCTACAATTATAATTTTTTATTTTCATGCACATTACTTTTATGAATTATATGTAAATTTATGGTATATTAATACAGTCGGTGTGCAGTAGCATATAATTTATACATGTTGAACAATTTTTTATGTTTGTTTGTGATGAAATGTAGATTAGTGAACCCTTTGGATATTGACTAGCTGGGCCGACGGGATGACAAAGTGACGATTCTATTAAAAATTTTCGAGCTTTCCTGGGTCAATGTTTGCCTTCTTGATTTTATGGTGTATTGTAAAATCAATGAAATAAAATAAATTAGATTGAAACTGCATAATAAATAACTAATAGGTTTGAAACCGGTACAACTTGATAGAATTTGAAATGATTGCATGTTTCATTATGATAAATGAAAGTACTTATTTTGTCTTAATGACAATGTTGACGGCTATCTTTTGCCTTATAATGTTACATATATACACAATAAATTCTCCCTCTTTGTTATTCATATTGTATGTCTCAATCTTTGTCATTTATGTTTTAGTAAATAATAGTTATTTATCAAGTTTAAATTGTCAAACTCAATGATTAATATTTTGTATGGTAGGTTTAGTCATTTATAGGAATATCTCTATTGGAGTATTGGAGTAGACATTCCAATTCATGATTTTTTTTTTATATTTCCAGTATTAATTTTAGTTAACATGTTTCTTATTTATAGTTTTGAGCAGTTAATTCTTTATTGTTATTTCAGTATTATTTCAACTAATTTTCTCTTTTTCATTCAGTTATATCAGTTAGATTACTTTTTATAAAATAAAGTAAAACTTATAATTTTATTGTTTATTTTTCTTGTATATAATTTTTTTTTAGAATATACAAAAATTTAAATTAGTTTTTATCACCTTTGGATCACCACAATATCATGAATCTACAGGTAAGATTAGAGGTGTCGAGCACGAGCGAGCCTAGGTCGTTTATATTTCGAGCTCAAAAAGTGTGTTCGTGTTCGACTCGGCTTAGCGAGCCGAACACGAGCTGTTCACGAACAAAGAGTCGTTTTGACAACGCTAATCATGTAGTCATAAGATGTTAAGGATTGATGTAAGATTTAAAAATTATTGTTTATATTGAAACATCATTTGCATCTAATTTAATAATTTTGATTTTATTTTATTAATTAATACTTTTAATAAATTATAAATCATTGCAGCTTTGTAGT
>NW_018232631.1:1421-1657 GCF_001263595.1 Phalaenopsis equestris | reverse complement strand
ATGTAGAGGATAACTCTACTGATCAACCAATAGAAAATGCTCTCTACTACGTAAGTCGTCGTCTAATACCGACAGAGGTAAGGTATCCACCTATTGAAAAGCATTGTCTGACAGTAATTTTTGCCGCTCAAAAGCTTACACATTACATGCTTTCTCATAAGATCAACCTAATTTTGAAAGTTAATCCATTGCAATATTTGATGACCCAACCAACACTCTCCGGACGTTTAGCGAGA
>NW_018232631.1:512-1324 GCF_001263595.1 Phalaenopsis equestris | reverse complement strand
GCTGCACACCCACTGCCAGCTGGGTCCTCTCTCAACGACGAGTTACCAGACGAGCAGATACTACAAATGGAATTTTCCAGTGCGCAGCGCTAGGAAATGTACTTCGATGGTGCCTCATCAGCTAGGAAAGACAAGGGATCAGACACAGTTATACCAGGTAAGGCAGGGATCAGTTTGATCTTTATCATGCCGGATAAGGGTATGTTGAGATTTTCGTACCACCTGACAGAGCCATGTACCGACAATGAAGCAGAATATGAAGCCTTAATCACCGGATTGGAAAGCCGAATATGAAGCCTTAATCACCGGATTGGAGTTGGCGATTTCAATGGATATAACGAACATTGTCATTTATGGTGACTCTCAACTTATCATCCATCAAGTCATCGGACAATACTAGATTCTAAAACCAAGATTATTCTAAAACCAAGATTAGAAAGATTAGAAGAATACCATCTGTACGTGATGAAGCTCCTGGAGTAGATTCCTGAGGTGACTTTCTACAGGATTCTTAGGGGAGATAATGCTCATGTCGACGCTTTAGCAAAACTCGCTAAGGAAATGGCGTGTCCCCCGGAGGATTCCATCGAAGTCACGGTGCAAGGAAGACGAGTCTTGTCTCGAACCGACTTTGAAACTCTACACAAACTTGGAAAAGAAGAAATAATAAATACAGTTGCGGACATCAACAAAGATTGGCGCAAGCCATTAATAGAATATTTGCATACTGGAAAGCTGCTAGAAGACAAGTCTGAGGCGCACCACATCACAAGAAGGGCCATGTCTTATGCCCTGGTGGGAAATGTTCTCTA
>NW_018232631.1:0-467 GCF_001263595.1 Phalaenopsis equestris | reverse complement strand
TGGCTACAGTGTTTGAGCAGAGCCGAGGCACAGAATATTGTCAAAGAAGTACATGTCGGATTATGTGGCGCTCACCAGTCAGGACCAAAAATGAAAATGAAGATTAAAAGACTCGGATACTATTGGCCAACAATGATGTCCGATTGCATGGATCCCGCCAGAAGAGGTCACCAATGCCAGGTGCATGGGGGGGTATTACACCAGCCTCCGAATGTGCTAGACCCAACTGTTACCTCATGGCCATTCGAGTGTTGGGGCACAGACATAATAGGTCTGATAGACCCTCCATCTTCTAAAGGACACAGATTCATACTTGCTGCTACAGATTACTTCTCCAAATGGGCAGAGGTAGTACCATTACGTGAGGTTACGACACAGTACGTCCTTAAATTTTTCAAAAGCCAAATCATCTACCGTTTCGGAGTACCGTGAAGAATAATCTCTGACAATGGGACAGCTTTCAAAAG
>NW_018232630.1:0-2518 GCF_001263595.1 Phalaenopsis equestris | reverse complement strand
GGTCAGTTTGACTTCATCTTTTTCAAAATTAAATTGTTTAAATTTCCTTCCGAAGCAGGCAACGGGATTTCAATTCCGATGACCGACAGCTTCTTACGGGCAAACCCCACACCAAAAATAGTGCCGACAGGGGAAAGTTAACTTTAACTCTATTTTTTATTTTCCAAGCCCCTTTCTCACTAGTCAGAAAAGAAATAACTTCATCTAAAGCCTGATCTGTAGCAGAAAAGAATGGTACTGACATCTATACACATCTTCTACAAAATAAAACTCATTTATTTTCTTTAGAGTAAATTCTACCTTTTTTCCACGAACAAATACATAATCATTAGAAGTTTCAGGAAGGTTGGCATGCAATTCCATTACAATCCCAGCTATGGCATCGAGAGTAAAATAACAGAAGCTTTTCCATTGCCGAGCAATAATCAAACATTCAAATTTTCCTCCTAGCTCGGTCTTGAATTACTTTCTTATTTTCTTGCAAACTATGAAATCGAGTACTCGCTCTAAAGCTAACAAATTTCTATTCGTCATATTCTACTTTCCTTTTCCTCGATCTAGGTGCCATAAGAAATCTAGAAATTTTTTAAAAATCTGAATAAATTCTAAAATTCCAAAAATCAAAATGTAAAATATTTTAAACTTCAAATCATTATATAAGAGTTCATCACCAAAATATTTTCTAAAAAATTTCTCAAAAAAATTTCATATTTTCAGATCCATGCAATGTGAGATAAATCCTTAGTGAAAATAAAAAATTTTTTGTTTAAAGTGTAGCTCTTACCTAGAGAAGATGAAATCCGAAGTCTTTTAACATCTAAATCGCCTCAAATCTAACCACAATCAAGCCCAAGCCGCCCAAACCAAAGGTTGAAGATGACTTAAGCGTAAAAATGCTGGCCATAGTAAAAATTGCAAATTTTCAGGGGTTAAAATTTGTTATCAGGTAGAGGGCGCCTTCGACGCCGATTCCAGCGCCGTTGGTGCTGAAGGCCAGAAAATTTCATATTTTGATTTTTTTAATTTTTAATTTCCTATCGACTTACTCCAAAATTTTTAATATTTTAAACACAAATTTTTATCTGACAATAATTGACAAAACAAAACATTTCACCAACATGAATTTTCACAAACAACAACAAACTAACTTTTATATATGAAAGTACACTTTTTTCAAACACATTTTTTAATTACACAATCACAATAACACATATTAAACAAACTAGCTATAAGTCAGCATCGAAATCTAGCCAAAACACTAAACGCTGTCACAAAACTATACATACAATAAAAGTTCAGAATTCTAAAGCAAAGAAAATCAAACCAAACCAAATTAAATCCACACAATTACATTAAATATATATAATGTTCTGAAATAGATAGAGAATTTAAAGTCTTCTATTATTACGCCTCTTCTTCAGTGCTTTCTCCTCCTCTGATATCTCTCATAGATTGGTAATGAACATATAAGTTGTAGAAGGATCAGTACAGTAATTGATATGTCAAATTTTTTTTCGATCTACCCATTTTCTTTAAACATCCGAACTAATCCTGCTTCAAAAGTTCCAATGTGATCAAAATTTTCTTTCATTCTCCAATATAGGTGATAAAAAAGGTAATTAAGATCTCCTACTGCATTCATAATACTCTGAAGTTCCCTTTCAATTTTTTTCAATTTCTTTTCCGAAACAAGTGAACTTCCAACTGTTGGTGGTATTAATGGAGTTGAAGCATGTGAAGATTGATCTATGATGGCTTCTAATACTTCATTTCCATTTACACAATAATTCTCATCTATAGGATTCATGGGCTCTCAAGGTAATAAAGTATTTTCTCAACTTTCATATGGAACTTGGGCTTGACTGCAAATAAAAAAAGATGGTAGATGGATGCCCAAGTCCATAAATTGGTCCATTAGTAAGGATACCCATAATAGATTTAAATATAATAGACCCTATATCAATGGGTTTTTCCATTTGAATGCAGTAATTTAAAATAACACATTCTTTAGTTCTACTAATTGTCATAGCAGGGAGTAATTTTGCAGCAATAAAAAAATGCCATTGCTTCGAAATTGGATTAAGTAATGAAGTGGAGAAACTAACATATCCTTCATCTGGTATCTCCCACATATCACTTTATACACGTCTTGCATCAAAACTCATGTAGGAATGAAATTTGTATAATGACAGATTGGAATGTTGTCTTTCATATACAACTCATTAATACTTGTAAGAGTAAATGGTACATCCTTACCTCGTACGAAGACAACGCCTTGAGTAATTTCATGTAAGTTTGCATAAAACTCTTTCACCACAGGTACGACAACCGCAGACGTAGTGTAACACAAAACTTCCCAACGCCTTTGCAGAATGATTTTATTAATCAGACTAGAAGGATTGATCACTCCATGGTTAACAAATCATCTTTCCTTGATCAATCTCCTCTTTGTAATAACTTTATCATATAATCATTGTGCCTTGAAATTAATAAACTTTCTTTTGTTGAAAACTCCATA
>NW_018232629.1:799-1026 GCF_001263595.1 Phalaenopsis equestris | reverse complement strand
ATTTTCATGGCTTCACCAATTCAAGTCACCATTTCCCAAATCTCAAGTCAAGGAGAAGAACAGAGAAAACTACTCAGATCATATTGGGAAAACAAAAGAAAACTCAGAATTCATATATAAAATCAAAACAATACAAACTACAATAATAAATAAACTTATCTCTAATTTCTCCCCAAGAAAACTCCTCGAAGTTCCTCTGAATCTCTTCCTTTCGTTACAACACACAG
>NW_018232629.1:0-516 GCF_001263595.1 Phalaenopsis equestris | reverse complement strand
GGGGGGCGCCGTCGACCGCCTCGAGGGCACCGTCGGTGGACCTTCTTAATGAATTAATCTGGAGTCTCGGGAAAATCTCACCGTCGGCGCCCTAGTTCAATTCTGCACATTTTGGTCCTTTTCTCTCCAAGTTCGCTCCTTTTTGCATCTTTTTGGTCCAATGAGCCTAATTCATCATTTCTGCAACAAAACATCAAAAATACCTTTCTTTAAAGTGCAATATCATAAAAAACAGTATAAAATAGGTATGAAAATCTCTAAATATATTCCTTTGGTCAGAATTGAAAAAACTTTGCTAGATTTGGAATTCTTGAGGTAAGAGCTTCACTTTATGTAAAAATTTTAGATTTTCACCGTGTATTATGAGTACATTTGGAAGAACCCAAAAATCACTATTCATGGTGAAAAATGAGGAAAAATCTATAGAAATTGCATAGAATGTGTAATTTATATATATAGGAGTTGAGTTTAGTAAATCAGGCTTGATTTTTGAAGTTATTGTGAAATTTTATGAAA
>NW_018232628.1:0-770 GCF_001263595.1 Phalaenopsis equestris | reverse complement strand
TGTGACAAGGGATTGGCTCAAATTTGGAGCATTTTAGTGTAGAATCCAAAGCAGGAAGAACCAGACGATGTCATAGATCCAGAGGAGAACCTTAGTGACTTCCCAGTCAATCCTATTGTTTGGCTTCAACTTTGAGGAGAAATATATAGGTGTTTCATGCTACCAATTTTATTATTTAGGGCTTACATTTATTTAAAATGATCACACAAATAACCTCGAAGATGTGAGGATTTAGGTCGTGAAAGATGACAACCTCGGAATCCTAAGACGAGTTAGGGCTTAGATTGTGCAGCAGAGCTGTACAAAGGCTTAAAGATATGGTGAGGATTTAAGTTGCATAAGCAAACCACCTTGAAATATTATGGCTTATTGTTTAATTCTAAAGAAGGAAATGGTTTAGCTAGGGAAGATAGGTTTTGTTGTTGATGATGATAGTGCTGCCCACCATGTTAGCTCCAAGCTCCTTGCCGTGATGAGTTTAAGTTTTCTAGGATGTCAAGTTATGATGTCGAATCAAGTGGCCCTATGATTGTAGTTTTTTAAATATTATGGGGCATGTTAAAGTTGATTATATTGACACGGGTTAGGATCCTACGGTTCCCTCGTTCTGGTACCACTATTTTCTATTGAATTCACTTAATCCAAATGAATTTACTAAACTCAACTTAATGAGTTCCATACTTTCATTTAACCGTGGGAAGCCTTGTTAGCAGCAGCAGTAGGTTGCCTCCTCTAAAGGATTCCTGATCATCCGATAGAGACGTCTTAAT
>NW_018232627.1:0-1822 GCF_001263595.1 Phalaenopsis equestris | reverse complement strand
AGAAATTTAGGGCCGGTTTGGGGCATCATATTTGGCGCGGTGGCGTTTTGAAAATGCACTTGATCTTTTTGAGTAAACTGCGTTTTGACAACTTATGCATTTTCAAAACGCTGAAAACAATGTTTTAACACCGCACTTATCAAGGTACTGTGACAGTTTTTTAGCTGCGGTCTGACTTTTTCAAAAAAAAAAAAAAATTTTAACAGCCACCATACCTAACTTATCAGCAGATTATTCAATAAACTATAACTATCCCAAACATATCTTTAATTACAATGCGAGGATCATTATTTATTTTTAAAATTCAATGCATGTGCGGCTGGTACAGATGAAATTAAAGCAGTATGATAAAGTGCTTGTCCGGTCGTATAGAACCTTTCCTAGCTCCGTATAAAAAATCAAATAAAAGTTATAAAGAGATGTTTAGTGCAATTTTGCAATGTAATTTACAGTTAATGTGGCAAATTGGCAGACATGTCATCCATGACAATTCTTAAAATATTTATCTTATAAAATATAAAGATAAGAAGTTAACTTGGATTTGAAATGGGAAAATTTACATCAAAATTTTCATTTCTAGCATCTAAGATTTGATATTTATATTTATATCATTTTGCGTCATAAAACTATTTATAGAAATGTATATTTCGCTTTTTAAAAGTTAGCAATAGTGATATTCTTGATGCAATATTAAAAATTTGGGTGTTATATGTTAGAACTAAAAAAATCACATTCAATTTCAAGAGAAATAAACCATAGATTAGCGGAAGCGTACCGGAGTACATCAGATCGATTACACAAGGTATGATCTTCCAATCTGTAGATTTTCTAGAATTTCTGTAGTTTCTTATTGAAGGGGTGCAAGAAAAAGGATGTGTCTCTCTGCAAATCGGGGACCATTACTCTTAAAAGCAACTAACAGGCGGTTACAAATAAGTTTTGCTTAATTCTAATTCTGCCCACATCAAATTAAAATTTGAACTTATGGTATCCACACTATAATATCATGATAAATGTGCCCAAAGTCATAAACTTAATTCTAAATTAGACCACAATAATTTTGACTTATTAAATTGATGACCCAACACATTTATTAATTACATTGTAGTCCCAAAATTAATCCAACATTATACATATAAACATAAAAGTTGTAAGTTATGGATATGTAAATACATAAGAATTATGCGGCAAAAATGTAAATTCCAAAAAGCAATGCAATGAAAGAGTACGCATTTATATGCAACTCCTGTGTCAGGTGATTATTATGCACAAAATAGGGTATAAGAAATTTAATTTAAGAGGAATCTGATAGAGGGGACAACCTCACAACTCCCCAACGACTATAACGGCAATTTAATTTAAAAAAGTCGTTTTCACTTATTAAAGTTAAAATAATATGCGAATCTTTTTTTTTTTTTTGATTCATTTATTTCAAAAGTTACTTTTTGTTTTATAAAAATTGGGGATTTTTTAGTTTAGAAATTGGACCGGATTGGTAGGTTTGATCGGTTCAACTGTGAGTCGATCATATAATCGATTTGGTCAAATGTTAGAACCGTTGCTGCATCGAACCGGTATTAAACCAGTGTAACTAGAAATGAAACGGATATGATATCAAATATTTCATTAGCACTCCCACAAAGTTTAACACAATTTTTCATAACATCAGAATAATGCTCAAATTATAAAAATTAGAGGGGGCCTTTTACATAACACCCATAACTTTCATATTTAATCATATCAGACTTAAGCTGGTAACACTCATTATCATCTCTTAATAGCCAAAAAAAAAAATATGCTCTCAAATATGATTATAAAATTA
>NW_018232626.1:0-2599 GCF_001263595.1 Phalaenopsis equestris | reverse complement strand
GTAAGAAAATTAACTCTCGAATTATATATATATATTATTCCAACGGCAAGCCTTTAAAATATTATTTTCTTGATCACAGTTTTAGAACCTCTTTTTCGAAGAGCTGCAACCCTTTAAAATAAAATCAAGCAAGAAGCTATGCACTGATTCCATAATTCAGCATTAAAGTGAGCCTCTATGATTTGGTTAGCCCGACTTGATTATTCAAAAGAAGGCTAGATTGGCATCCTTAATTCAATATAATGAGCCAACAAAATCAATATGCATGCCAAAAGCTCCTCGTGACATTGGGGGAAAACTTTCCTCTATCCACCTAGTTTTATTTTAGAGCTAATTAAATATAGAAGATTAGCCATTTGAGATAGGCCACATCGTATCACAGGTTCCATCCAGATCCCCACCACCATTTTGGATTGAATGGAACAAATTTAGCCTATTTTTCCTCATAAAAAAATGGAGCCTACCATTCTCATATTTTATTTTATTTGAAAAATAAAATATTACATTATTAGGTTTCATTCTTATTTCTCATGAGAAAAAAAAAAAAAAAAAGAGAATACAAGAAATATCATGAAAATATATTTTTTTAAAAAAAGTCTAATAGAAAGAAGAGTAGTTATTCATAAGAGTCTATTTGTTCCTACAATTCCGCCTTTTATAGTAGGATGCCTAAAAGTAGGAATTTGTTAGCCAAGAGTCGACATGGAATGATGATGATGGTGTCAAGAAGTTAATACCTAACACCAAGGCAATATGCCACCAAGCATCATGTCATTAGCTGGTGTCTTCAGGAAAAGATGGTCCTAAGCACCAAGATGGGGTGCCATTAGGCGACGAGTCTTTAACGAAGATCGGCATGAAAAGAAGGCACTAAGAAAGTAGGTTCCTTGAAAAAAGATATTGAGAATTCATTAAATGAGAAGACTTCTTCGAGGAAGGCGCCGATAACTCGTCAAAAGAAAAGACTTCTCAAAACTGAGAATCAAGCAAGTTGTCGAGAAGAAAGACTTTTCAAGAGAAGTCAATGAGTATTCAGCCAGAAGGAATTCTAGTGAGAAGAAGTTAGGAGATCAACATAAAGTGCTAGGCACCAACTAAAGAGTCCTCGAGAGCGAGTCGAGTTAAGAGGCCTAAGAAGAGTTTCTAGCCAAAGAGAAGAATAGTTGTTGTACTAAAAGTTGACCCTATAGAAGCATGTCGATGAGTTCCAACTAAACCGGCTAAGTTCAAATCAACTTGGTGTTAATTAGCTTATGATTGCCTAAACATGGCATAAGACCAATCTATTTTATTAAATTGACCAAACAAAGAAGATTGAACTAGGATTCAAGTTAAAGGCCAATCCACTTAGTTTGTTAAAAGAGTTAAGTCCTTACTAATCTGAGATAATAGAGACCAACTAAGTAGCCAAGATCCTCGCAAAAACCATTCTAAAACTAGGGCTACGCTTAAAAATAAAATTAAAACGCAAGCCACTTTGAAGAATTGCTAATAGATGGCATGCCTTACATAACATTAGATTAAAATTGCAGAAAATGAATCAATAGAAGAAATGTCATATATTAAATAATGAAAATCCTGTAATTCTGCAAGATAAGAGTTTTTTATTTTAGGTCTTGCATTAAGAAAATATTAAATAAAAACATTTTCTTGTATGCTCAACTGATAAGACCAAGATAAATACACTCGATGCTGCGAAGAAGAAAAGAAACAAATCATTTCAAGTGATTATTAGGAGAATTAAATGAAGTTTGAAAAGCAAATAAAAAAGGACTATATTCTGGTAAATGTTTGAATAAATAAACAATTTTGGAGTTCCTCTTTTAGGGTTGCATATGCATGTGCGCCGCGTGTGGTGCACGTGCGTTTGCGATTAAATTTGCTCAAATGTCCCCATAACAATAGGAAAATACACAGCAAAATAGGTAAAAAGTAAGTCATTGGTCGTAGTTTATCCAACATCTGACAAATTTTAGCATCTGACATTTCATTACATCTGGCTTGAGAGGTTATTTCGAGTAGATTCTAGCAGATAATTCTGACAATTTATTTATTTAAAAAAGAAGTACAGGGTTTGAGCTCTAATTTTATAGAAAAAACAGGCATTCATACAATAATCATAATGTTTGTTGAACCTGGAAAGAACTACGTGGATGAGCTGATTAGCTTGATCAACCCATGCCGCAGAACATAAAACAATAGATTATTTCACCTTCAAAATATCATAAAATGTGGAAGGTCGCTTCCTAGAACCATAACAAATTTCCTGTCACAAGAATCCCAGTAAAGGTAAATTATTAAGATAATAGTAAAGAGCAAGAACACTAGGTTGATAAATCAAAGGAAGGCTTACATGCATACAACTCAATTCCGATGTATTTACATAATCTAAACTTCAATTTTTTACATAATCATCTCAACATGCATTAAAAGGCGTGTTTCACTTTTTAAAAGTTAGAATGGTAGTATTTTTTATGTGATTTAAAAGATTTGGGTGGTATACATGTGAAAAGTAAAGTTTATATGTCAGATATGTAAATACATAGGAATTGGGTGTGATGTAGGTAAATGCCCCTAAATCAAATGCAGTAGATATGTA
>NW_018232625.1:0-379 GCF_001263595.1 Phalaenopsis equestris | reverse complement strand
CATACCATCTTCCAAAATTTTATGCCCTAACTCAAATCCTCCTGTAACCATTAATTGACATTTCTCCCAATTCAGAACCAAATTAGTTCTTTCACATAACTCTAAAACTTTCTCAAGCTAATTAAGCATGCATCAAATGATGTTCCAAATACAGATATATCATCCAGAAATACTTCCAATCCATCATCAGTTAACTTACTAAATATGGACATCATACATCTCTCGAATGTTACAGGTGCATTGCATAACTCGAAAGGCATTCTTGAAAAAGCAAAATTTCCAAAAGGACTACTAAATGTTGTATTTTATTGATCCTCACGAGCAATAAGAATTTAATGGTAACTGGTATACCCATCTAAAAAATAAAAATATTTGTGCC
>NW_018232624.1:0-2353 GCF_001263595.1 Phalaenopsis equestris | reverse complement strand
TTTTTTTTTTTAAGAATCCCGTAGGAAATTTTATTACAATAAAGAAAAAATTGCATTGTTTGTAACTGACAGTCACGAAAAAAAGAAACCGTTAGTCACTAAGTAAAATTCACCCAAAAAAGTCTAACAAATATTATCACATCGAATATAAGAAGTTTCTAAACAATTTCATGAATAAGAATATAAAACTTATGAAATACTCGAACCGAGAATATGAAGTCTTGTTTCACCAATCCACGCTTAGCAGCCCAATTTGCACATTGGTTTCCTTCGCGATATGTAAATAGCCAATTAACCTGCACAACTTAAGAAGAGTAAATATTTTTTTTTTCATTTGAATGATAAGACTCCAATGATACTTTTTCTTCTTACTACAATAGTTCCAAAGTTTCGAAGAATCCTTCTTAATATCAATTAAATGTCAACCGCACTTAACGACTAAAGTTAATGCAACTATAACAACTTCAGCTTCAAAACAAATAGAAGATATAACGATAGTATGAGCAGAAAAATCATAAAATACATTTTCCTTCAAAATTACGACACCCCACCAATTCCAGCAAAAAATTTATTCCAATTTCCATCAATATTAATTTTAAGAAGGGCGTGCAAAGGTTTAGTCTAATAAATTAAATTAGTAACATATTTACAATAAGAAGGAATATCTATATTACTTCTAGCAAAGATGTTTCTTAATTTCAAACCCAAAGGTTTTTTAAAATTACCAAAACAAAGTATATTATAAATAAAATTAGTAATAAAGATGAAGCATGAATTAGTAGTAATCAAATTATCATTATGTTTAGATTTATTCCTAGCAAACTAAATATGCCAACAAACAATAATAGGAATAGAGGTTAAAAAAAATATTCTCACCAATATATCTCCAAAAGTTAAAGAAACCATTGATGGAAAAATTAGTGACATCATTCATTGTCATATCACAAAAAGTGAAAACATTACTCCAAACCTCCTTAGTGTAGGTACAATAAATAAAAATATGCTCCAAATTATCTTCCAATTGCTTACAAAGAAAACATCAAGAAGGAAGATGTAAACATTTTAATTTAAGAATATCATCAATAGGTAAGACGCGATAAAAAAGCCTCCGAATGAAAAATGACTGAGAAGACTTAGTAAAAGAATTCCAAGCCCAAGATAAATCAAAACCATTGGAATAAGATAATGATTTAGCAAAAGTTTTAGAAATTGAAACTCCATAATTACCTTTAAAATTGATATTATCAATATCATTAGTAATAGGAATTTTTTCAATAATAATAGTTTGATCCTTCTCAACTAAACTACAAAGTTTAAGAAAATCCCAATGGTCATTATTCCAGCAGTTATTAATAGAAAAATTAATATCGAAAGGACACAAATTTGAATTAGCCAAAGGATCATCTCCTATCCACCAATCATAAAAAAAACTACAATTTCCTTCACCGACATCCTAAAAAATGAAATCTTCAGTAATACGAGCAACTTTAAACATTTCTTTCCAAATAAAAGAATCATTAGATTTAGAAGTAATAGAAAGGGGATGAGAGTTACCACAATATTTAGTTCTCAATAAATTGGACCAAATAGAGTTACCTTTTACGAAAATGAAACCAAAGCTTCAAGTAGTTGATGTGCATAGAATCTGTAATGCTTATAAATCCCAAACCTCAATTACGAATTGGTTTGCACATTTTCTTCCAACTCATCCAATGAAGTTTAGAATCTTTACCGGCCCAAAAAAATTTATTAAAACTATTCTCAAATTTTTTAATTAAACAATTAGGAATTTTCATGAAAAGTAACGTACATAAAGGGAAAGAAGTAAGAATACTTTTAAGAAGAGTAATCTTAATACCAAAAGATATAAGAAGGTTATCCCAGGACATGATTTTGTTATTGATCTTTTCAATAAGATTATCGGAAAGATGAACTTTTCTTTTACCTTTATTTAGATTGAAGCCTAGATAAGTAAAAGGCAAATTCCTTTATTGCACTTGGTGAAGTCCTGGATCCAATTCTTCTTGATATTAGAAATTTTCTTGGAATAATAGAAAATAACATTTATTCATATTGAAAGACATACATGAAATGTTTTGAAAATATCAAGTGCATCCCAAATTTTCTTTATAGACTTTTTATTAGCATTGGTAAAAATAACCAAATCATCAGCATAATTGAAATGTGATACTCCTAAATCACCTTTAATAGAATAATATATAGTAGGAAAATTATTAAATAAATTGTTAAGATACCTAGACAGATAATCAAAAGCCATGATAAAAATAATATGAGACAAATTGTCTCCTTGCTTAATCCCACAAGTAGAAATATATATATATATATATATATA
>NW_018232623.1:0-1094 GCF_001263595.1 Phalaenopsis equestris | reverse complement strand
TCCTAACGGACCATCAGATCCCGGTTACTATTAAGATTGCTCTTGTTGATCTAACCTAGAAAACGCCAGTAATGGAGGAGAGGAATGCTCTTAAGCGAAATCATACATGTCTCTTTCTGCAATTTATGTCGACCACCAGAGCATTTGCTACTGTCCTGATGGACCATCAGATCTCAGCTACTATTGAAGTTGCTCTTGCTGATCCAACCTGAAAAACGACAGTAATGGAGGAGATGAATGCCCTTAAGCGAAACCATACATGGGACGTTGTTGATCTTCATCAGGGTTAGAAAGCTGTGGGGTGCCGATGAATTTTCAACACCAAGTTCAACTCTGATGGTTCCTCTGAATGCAACCAGGCATGATTGGTCGGCAAATGATAATCACAGATTTACGGAGTTGACTATAAGGAGACATTTGCTCCAGTGGCTAATTTAAATGCTATTTGGGTTCTGTTGTCCATTGCGGTGAATTTGGATTGATCTTTATTCCGACTAGTTGTTAAGAATGCGTTCTTGAATGAAGAGCTTACAAAAGAGGTATACATATCTCTTCTTTCTGGATTTGACTTTACTGCCTCCAAAGGGCAAGTGCGTAGGCTGCGAAAGTTTCTCTATGGGCTAAAGCAATCTCCAAGGGTCTGGTTCAATAAGTTCACAAAGGTGGTTGTGGGCCATGATTTTACTCGGGCTCAATCAGATTACACTTTCTTCTTCCGACATTCCTCCAATGACTAGGTAACTATCTTTATTGCTATATTGACGATATTGTCCTTACAAGTAACGATCTTCCAACATTGGAGTCCTTGAAAGATAATCTTGCTAAGTCCTTTCAAATGAAAGACTTGAGATCTCTTCGGTACATGAGTGCATCATCTCCGGACATTTGTCTATCTCAGTGCAAATATGTGGTTAATCTCTTGACAAAGAATAATTTTCTTCTATAAAAACCCGTGGCTGTCCTATGGATCCCAATGAAAAATTATCTAGCATTTCCAATATTGTGTCTGTCAACAAGCTTCACTACCAGCGAGTTTTGGGGAAACTCATATACCTCAACCATACTCGCCCCGACATATGCCACGCAGTTGGTAT
>NW_018232622.1:0-968 GCF_001263595.1 Phalaenopsis equestris | reverse complement strand
TGTCTTCCTTTCTGATAGGTCTGTGTAGTGGGGTGCTAACTTGACTGTTAGGTTCACATAGCTCTCCAAGAGGATCAACATATAGTGGAACCTCATTAATTCCTTGGGGTGATTCTTCCATCCTTTCATTTATTTCCTGTCTATTTTCTAACATTATTTCTTCAGCAATACTCCTTGCAGCATTAGTTATAGTTCTTTCAGTAATTGTGTGGTTTCTTCCTGCCATTTTCCTGTTTGGGGGATGTAATCTGTAACATTTTTCTACAGTATAACCAAACATCTTGCAATGCGGACAATAGTAAGGTTTCTGTTCAGCTATTATTTCCTACCAGAACCCTTCAGCATCAGAACCAATCCAAATTCTCTTCAGTTCAGGGAGTGTGATATCTCTTTCAACTTGAATTCTAGCAAGGCTAGGTCTGGCCTTATTATATGTGGGAGCATCCACTCTTAGAGGTGTACCTAATGCTCTACCAATGTTAAATAAAGCATTTAGCTTGAAGTAGGGGAGTGGAAGGCCAGGTAACATGAACCAAAGGGGGACCACATGAGGTTCTTTACCAGGATCAAACCCTGGAGTCCATTTGATAATTTTCATATTTTTTCCAGCAATGTTAACAGATTGTTTAGCAAAAAATCTTGCATAGTCTTCCTCAGTTGCCAACTGAATTAGGAGATGCCTCCCATCCAAAAGCCCAATTTTCTAATTGCCTATAAACTGTAGTGATTTAAAAAACCTTCTAACTAGCTCCATTTTGGGGTGTCCTAGCTGAAATTTTCCCACCAAAGTGAACTTAACCTCTTCCCTTAAAGCATTAATTTCCTTGGTAGTGAAGTAAACAGTTGTTTCACCTTCTTTAGACTCAAGAGGTTAAATACAAGGACTACTTCCTTTTCCAGCTGCAGTATCATGGAATTCCTGTGGAAATAACAAAAGATCATAATCTTGTAAAACTTTAGTTGATTTT
>NW_018232621.1:0-303 GCF_001263595.1 Phalaenopsis equestris | reverse complement strand
CCAGATGTGATATTTGATTTCTTATATGAGCAGCTTCACCCTTTTTTCTACCCTCTACACGATGACCCTTAGAAAATTTTGTGATCTGGATTTCTGGGATTTCCGGGCTGTCGAGATCGGGTGAATCACATGCTAGATTGACGGCAACATTCTCAGGGGTACCACAAAACTCTGTCTCACTTGGAGCGTATGCATATTTGCTTGTTGCAACGATACCCTCAAACATTCGGTCCAACTTCTCCTCTAACTCGAGTTCAATGCCAGAAATTTTGTACTTCTTCAATGCGGGCACCACCTGTAAAA
>NW_018232620.1:0-479 GCF_001263595.1 Phalaenopsis equestris | reverse complement strand
TTGGGGATCTGACCCCACATGAAAATTTAAAGAGTAAATAATGCCCATCTGAACCTCTCTGTTCAAAGATGTTTGAACAGTTAGTCCCAAAGTCCAAGGAGTTAACCGTACTTTCCCAAGACAGAAATGGGTAAAGTATGCCAACAAAAGGAGGGTAATTTGGTCCAAGAGGGACATGGACACATTGCCGATTTGTGAAGATAATATTTCATGATTTGAATGGAGAGAAAAGCTTGTCTTGTTTTATTGCAGGCTGGAGTTGCCAGAAGCTGTCGGCGCTATTTTTGGTTGCAGAGTTGCCGTAAGAAGCTGTCGGTCACCGAAATCAAAATCTCGTCGCCCACTTTGGAAGGACATTTTAATTTACATATATATTTAGTTTTAGAAAAATATGATATCAAATTGACCCAATATTTTTTATAGTTTAAATTAAAGAGCGTTATGCCTCAAATCCTGTATCTATCCTAAAGGATAAACAC
>NW_018232619.1:0-1052 GCF_001263595.1 Phalaenopsis equestris | reverse complement strand
TTTTATTTGGTTTGGTTTGTTTTTGCTTTAGTATTATAAACTTTGATTATGTTTATAGTCTTGTGTCAGTGTTTAGTGTTGTGGCTTGATTTCGACGTTGATTTATAATTAGTTTTCTTAATAGGTGTGAATGTGTGATTTGTGAAATGTGTTTGTCAGAAGTGTATTTTCATATATAAAAGTTAGTTTGTTATTGTTTGTGACAATGATTGTTTGTGAATGTTTATCTGTGAATTATTGTTAGATAAAAATTTGTGTTTAAAATTACTAAAAAACTTTGGAGTAAATTAAAAGGAAATTGAAAATTTGAAAAAATCAAAATAGTGAATTTCAGGCCTTCAACGAGGACGACGTCGACATGGGCGCTAACGACGCCTTCGACCCGAGACCAGTAATAACCCCTTTAAAACTATAAAGATTTTTCACTATAAAACCTCCATTTTTCACTATAAAGATTCTTCAGCGAGGTTCCACTATAAACCCTCCATTTTTACCCCTAAAGTCACCTTCAACCTTCGGTTTTCACACTTAGGGCTTGAGTTTGGGCAGATTTGAGGCAATTTAGAGGTAAAGGAACTTCGGATTTTATTTTCTCTAGGTAAGAGCTACACTTTAAAGTAAAAATTTTTTATTTTCACCAAAATTTTTCTCACGTTACCTAGATTCAAAGTTTTGTTTTTTTTTTGAGAAATTTTAAGAAAATGCTTTGGTGAAAAACTTTTACTTAGTGGACTTAGATTAAAGTGTTTTATACTATGATTTTGGAATTTTGGAATTTCTTCGGATTTTTTTCAAATTTTTCTAGATTTCCTATGTCACCTAGATCGAGCAAAAGAAAAATAGAATATGACGAGCAAAAGTTTGTTAGCTTTAAAGCTAGCGCTCGATTTCATAGTCTTCAAGAAAATAAGAAAGTGATTCTGGTTTGAGGTTTCAAAAATCTGGGAGGTGAAGTTGAACGATTGATTATCGCTCAGCAAAGGGAAAACTTCTGTTATTTTACTGCTGATGTGATATCTGGGATAGTTGTGGAATTTTAAGCCAACTTTTTG
>NW_018232618.1:0-1552 GCF_001263595.1 Phalaenopsis equestris | reverse complement strand
GGCTAGGCTTGGGTCTAGATTGGGTTAGCCTTGGTCTAAGTCCAAATTTTTTATTGTAAATGAACAATAGGGACCCTATGTAGAGTTTTCAACATGAATTGGATGCCAAGTTGGGGGTTAAGGCAATCAATTGGGTGAAATTTGGGGGCTTAGCCAATTTGGGGCTAAATTTGGGAATTTTGGATTTAGGCCAACATCAAATGGATTTGAGGCTTTACCAAGGCCAATTGAGTGTTGATTTACATGTGTAGGAATGTTATAAAGATTTTTAAACATTAATTGGGGTCAATTTACTAGGCAATGGGTTCAATTTGGTGGGATTAGGTAATGTGACCAAAATTGGGGGTTTCACCTATACCAAAATTGGGCTCAATTAATGGGCCAATTAAGCTTGGATTTGGTCTAGTTTGGCCATATCAAAAGTGAGTTTGTGTTTAGGATTGAAATTGGGGTCAGTTTAGGATTGGAATTTAGGTCAATTGAGATCAAATTGATGGACATTTGGGTTGAATTTGGGGAAATTTGGGCCCTTAAAGGCAAATTTAGGGGTTTTGGTTAAAGATGGTCAAATTGGCCAAATTGGGTCATATGATAGTTGAGAAAAATGAAGTTGGGATTATTTGAGATTTATTGAGATTTTTTTGGGAATTTTTGGAATTTTTGGAATTTTGGGCTATGGAGGGGTATTTTGGTAATTTGGGGGTGTTTAGAGGCAAAAGGCTAAGATTAGTATTTTTTATAGGATTGGGTAACTAATCACCAGAAATAAGCCATGAACCAAAGTAAATCCCATTTTGGGTCCTCCATGTACTGGTCTTAGTCAACCCATAGCCCTAGGGCTAGTATGTTTAGGGGACCATCTACATGAGTATCCCAAAAAGATCAATGGACCTAGGCTAGAAATTTGAGTTTAGGCTTGTGAGTGATTATGAGTGTAACTGATTGGAAGTAAGTGCCTTAGCCCTAGACCAACACCCAGGGTCAACCCTAAGGTCCAGCAGTCCTAAGGGTGACTCATACTAAGTATTTAAAGGTTAGGATCAATATGTGGAACTTCAAGTTGAGTAAAGAGGATGATAGAATTTCTAGTGGTGAGGGTTCCATGTCTAGTCTTCTAAGAATAGTCAGTAGGAAAGTCCTCTGGCTAGACCTTAGGCTACTAAAGAGGAAAAATTGAGCCTCAACCAAAAGTGAGGTCAACAGGTTTCTTCAAATATTACTATGGATTTTGACAATTTTCATGCGTATTATAATTTATCTTACAATTTTAAAAATCAACCTTATATTTTTTTACAAAACCTCAACCAAAAGTGAAGTCAACAGTTAGTTAGTAGTTTGTTTTAAAATTCTAGGGTAGTAACTGCTGGGAATTTTGTGATTTAGTTAGTTTATAATATAACTTAATTCTATGTCTTTTGTAAAGTTGAAAATCTTGCTAGCGTAAATCTTAAATTTGAAAGTTAGGAAACTGCTACCCTGTATTTTTCTTTTATCACGTTTGCGAGTTTGTTTTTATGTTAAGAATGTGAAGTCAAGTTAGTGTGTTAGTTTG
>NW_018232617.1:0-357 GCF_001263595.1 Phalaenopsis equestris | reverse complement strand
TTTGATCGAGCCTCATCCTCAAGGCTTGTGTTTTTCCTTTGGGATAGACACAGGATTTAAGGTACAAAGCTCTTTCGTTTTAAACTATGAAAATTATGGGGTCAGTTTGATTTCATACTTCAACGTCCTTCCAGAGCGGGCGACGGGATTTTGATTTCGACGACCGACAGCTTCTTACGGGCAACCCCACAAACAAACCAATCCCCAAAATAATGCCGACAAGGACATCTAACAATTAATCTTTTTCTTCCCTCCCCCAAAATTAAATTTTTCAATATAAGATGATACTGGTGGAAGGAAAAACTTTAAATATAAATGATAGCTCGGTATTTTAGGCATTTTCATCATTCTGAAATT
>NW_018232616.1:0-223 GCF_001263595.1 Phalaenopsis equestris | reverse complement strand
AATGAAATAGTGTCACGCCTTAGAGGTGGAATTCAACATGGAAGCAAACCAATTTACCCGTTCTCGCTGCTTTATCTTCCATGTTCCTTTCCCATCAGTGAGAAAGTTGATCACATCATTAAGGGGGCCTTCCATTGTACTAAAGGTTTCATTGTGGTAGCTATAAGAGTCTGGAACTTCATAAAAATAAGTGTTGATGCGGGCGGCAGTAAACTCAATAGGG
>NW_018232615.1:0-2527 GCF_001263595.1 Phalaenopsis equestris | reverse complement strand
AGCTCCCTCTGATATCAAATGAGACATCAAAGAATCATCTTGAAGATGAGCTGAAACTTTCCATGGCCAAACAGAACACTTCTGATAAAAAAGTAAACATTTTGGATCCACAAAATAAGAATCTCTCAGAAGTGGAGAAGGAACTTCCAGTAACTGTGGGGAATCCCTCAACTCCAGATTTGGTGAAACCAAAGCATGGAAGCAGGAAAAGATTACCCAGACGGCTATCTTACGTCGAAGCTGATCCTAAGACTGATGTTGATATGGGCGGCGAACGTCCCCATGAATTGAAATCCAAATATGTGTTCAAACAAACCCCTCAATGGCCTAACGATGAAGGTGGCGCCAGCGCCAGCGCCACGAACATGTCGGAAGGCGGAGCGATGGTGATGCATGAAGCAACCATGGATTGGCCTGATTTCTCATCGGCTTCGCTGTTCGGAGATTCGTGGTCTGATCCTTGTTTAGAATTTGCGTTCAAGACACTAACAGGTGATCTCCCGGTTCTTGATGATGCAATAGCGATTCAGGAATATTTCCAGCAGCAGATCTTTCTAGTTGAAGGATCAACGAGCGCAGATGTTCTTGCTCCTGTATCAAAAAACAAAACAGATACTGCGGCTAATGTTGATGAGGATGATAAGGTGGAAAAATAGATGTTTTCTAAATGAAATGTTTGAAGACAAATTCTGTAATGTTATGTAATGATAAGAATTAGTCTTTTTGCTGTAATTTTGGTTTTGAATTTCTTTTTAACATATTTAAGGCTCTATGGGTTTGTAGTTTAGAAAGCGCCTTGACCCGAGAGAAAACATTACTTCCGTCATCCAAAAGACTTATGAACGACGGTGTGGATCGCATCATGCTAGAGTTTAGCTGCGTGACGTCTGATTTACTAGCCATAATATTTTTTTGTCAGGCCCAGTTCTTAAAACTAATGATTAAAATTCATTTAGATTATGTTTTGTCACACATGCCACTCACTTCCTATGAAGTTGCATATCTAGCATCTAAATTTTAATTATGTGTATTTCTTTTTTAGTTAATTTAAAATGGTGGTATTTTTTATGTTATATGAAAAATTTGGGTGGTATAAATGTAAAAAAGTAAACATTAGTTGTAATGTGTAAATACATATAGTTTTGTTCAATAAATTTTCTAGAGGAAGACGATAATGTAACAAGTTATAAGATTTTTTTTTACAAATAATAAAGAAAAAAAAATTTACATTCATACCACTCAACTCTTATTAAAATTTAAATTGCTACTCATTTTGACATTATTAAAATAAAAAAAAACAATTAAATGCTGCGGCTCACATTAATTCAGAAAAAAATATATATTTAAAGCTTAACAATCAAGTATTTTAAATATCTAATACCTATTATTTAATTTTTATATACACATCACCTGACCAATACATGAAAAAATACTTTCAATTAAAAGTTAAAATAATGATATACATGTACTGATAATTTTAGATGGTATAGTAGTTAGATCTGTAAATACATGGGAATTGGGTGGTATTGTTTTGTAAATGTCCTTGATATACTCTACCCATTATTTATTTAATATGCTTTGTTTTGATATATTAAAAAATAATAAATTTAGATGAGTTTTTTATATAATATGTCCAAGTCTTTTTAGGTCTATCTCTACCTTTCTTAACATAGGTCGAGTCTAAAACATCTACTCTCATAGTCGGATTATCAGATGGCCGACGTTTAATGTGGCCAAATCATCTGATCAGATGGCCGACGTTTAATGTGGCCAAACCATCTGAGACGATTGTCTCTAATCTTGTCTACCACTGAAGCTACACCAACCCTTGCACGGATACATTCTTTTCACAATTTGTCTCCAAGTGTCAAGCCACTCATCCGCCTAAGCATTCCCATGTTAGCAACACTTAGTTTTATGCTTCTCTTTTACAAGCCAATAAATAGCACGCAAGCATAAAAATAAAGGATTGATCCCTTTCTCCTACAATACTCGAGACTTTCTACTCGTATTCTCCTTCATTACATCTTCATTATTGCAATAATGCGTAAGAACATCAAAGCGACCTCGAAGAAAATCCTTCAAGGAGAAATTGAACTTTATTCATCTTTCATGATTCACATGTTATCCACTTAATAGCGTTCTCGAAGTCCGATCTCCTCCCCAAATTGATTCTAGAAATCATTCTACTCCAAACTTAGATGTTAGCAATGGTGTGGATAAAAACACTATTTTGAATTGCTTTGGACTAAAAAAATTTCCTTTTCAATAGAGGAAAACTTGATTCATTACAATCACATCTCAAAATAGTGTAAAAAAGAACATACACCCAATCTATTCATTCTTGAGTAGATCATAACTTCAGACACAAAACTATAAATTTCAAACTGCTCAACAGAAAAAAAAACCCCAAGAAATCCGGAAATACGTTATCTAACATAGGAATTGAGTAGGTATGCATGTAAATCTTCCTAAAAAACTGTTTTTTTTCAAAAAAAAAAAAACATCTTAGAATTCAGTTTTGAAA
>NW_018232614.1:0-590 GCF_001263595.1 Phalaenopsis equestris | reverse complement strand
TTTTTTTTTTCTTCCATGATGATTTGGAAAATAGCTTAAAATAGTTTAAGTGATCCAGTGAAGAATCATTTGTTGATCTAATATTATTAGATATAAAAATAAGAGAATGATTGTGCAGCTAGCATGATAGTCTCATGATGTCAAAGATTATTTGCCATGGGAAAAGCAAGGAATGATTTCCAATCCTAAATTGTCCTCAATTTTAGCATGAATTTAGGGATATGAATCCTAGTAGTTGACTTCATGGATGGAGCAATTACCTCTTTGTATATATTTCTCACGAGCTAAATCAAATGTAATTAAGTACATTCTCTACTTGGCTTGAATTGGCAATGACTCAAGTGTCATTTGGTCATGAAGAGAGTACAATTTACCATGTTGATCAATAGATTGGCAATCAATAAAAGGAGAACAACTAAGTGATAAAGGGTAAAAGGGGAGGTATGGCATTGGAACTAGCTAGATGTAGCTGGGATGCCGACACACAGTTTTTAAACTTCTTACAAATAGGTTTGATTATTTGGAAATTCAAAATATGACTGCCAAAAAAAATGATATTAAAATGATCAGAAAGATAATTGGAAATTCAA
>NW_018232613.1:0-384 GCF_001263595.1 Phalaenopsis equestris | reverse complement strand
GTCAAGACTGGGTCCGAGAAGTTTACCCGTTATTTTTGCAATCATAGAAAGAAAGACAAGATGATTACTTGACACTGTAGCCGGTCTACACCATGGGGAGCATACCTTCCCTCGACATACCGATGTCTCTACTAAGATGTCCCGACCTGAGACATCATCGTCAAAGAAGAAGAAGGTATGGGTACCCAAGGTCGCTGCACCGATACAGTTCAGTGAACCTGCAAGACAGGAAGCAAAACCAGTGCCTGAAATATCTGACATCGTCGCGACAATAGCCAGCGAGATGGAGGAACAAGTTGGGGATTTCAATAATTGAAGAAAAAGTTGAGAAACTCGTGATTGAGATTTGTGAGTTGGCTCGAGAACACGGAGTTTTCGTCGATA
>NW_018232612.1:0-664 GCF_001263595.1 Phalaenopsis equestris | reverse complement strand
TAGGACCTACCAGTGACCCTTAATTTCAATCTCTAAACCAAATTGATAAAAGAATTAGTCTGTCACCCTAGAGACATCAATTTTACGTCCAACAAATTTTATCTCTTTATTTATTTTCACCCCCTTCAGACGATCTTGACTGCTCTTTCCAAGGTAGAATGTGATACTTACAAGTCAAGAAATCTTAGCCCTTTCGAGTCCATAAGTTTTTTAACAGGTTTTAACAATACAAGTGGTCAATTTGTAAAGTAAATAGAGAACCGGTAAAAATATCATAACAGTTATGAAATAAGAAAATTTCTAAGCAAATCTAAAATCCAAAACATGTATCCAATTTATTGCAAAAGAAAAGTAAAATGAAGGTTCAACTAAAAATTTTCCTAAAGTTCTTACCGAAGCTTCCCCGGCAACGGCACCAAAAACTTGACCCTACTCGCAATTACGCAGTAATTTAGTTTCAGAAAGATGACGAAAAATTTGACCTGAATTTATATTTAGCGGCTAGTATGCAAAATTGAAATGTTATAAAATTTAGAAAATAGTTTACACACTAGGGGTACTACGCAAGTATACATATCGTTTCAAGTAATATATGATTTTCTTTTAAAAACCCCAGTATCGATCACACAGAAAAATGAGGTAAGAAAGCCCTTAGGCAAAATCC
>NW_018232611.1:56041-111266 GCF_001263595.1 Phalaenopsis equestris | reverse complement strand
TAGCCATAGGAAGAGCAATGATAGATGTGCAAACAAGGGAATTAACAATGAGCATCAATGATGAAATTATTACTTTCAATATTACTTTCAATATTTCATATCCTGCATTTAAGATCAATGAAATATCCTGCAAAAGGTAAAGATGATGAATGTTATAGGATGGATGTTATAAGATATCTAAGTGAATGTCATTTAAAAACAACTTATTAATAAAAATATGAAGAAAAAGATTTGGAACACGAGCAAGAATAGGAATTAGATTGATGTGAAGAACTTTTTAAAGAAGATTCAAACTATGTTTGAGAAATTTTTAAATTTTTGGACATGAGAGACAAAGATAAATCAATTTGTCTATCGATTGAAAAACCTCCTGAACTTGAGTTGAAGTTACTTTCTCAACATTTAAAAAAAGCCTTTTCAGGAGATTCCTCTACTTTACCAGTTATAATTTCCTCAAAATTAATGATGGAAGAAGAAGAAAGGTTGATGAAAATTTTAAAAAATTTTAAGAAAGCCTTTGGATGGATAATTGCAGATATTAAAGGAATCAGTCCTTCAATTTGTATACTTAGAATTCATGTGGAAGAGAACTGTAAATCCAGGACTGATCCTCAAAGGAGACTGAATCCTATTATGAAAGAAGTTGTTAAGAAAGAAATTTTAAGGTGGTTAGATTCTCAAATTATCTACCCTATTTCAGATAGTGCATGGGTTAGTCCAATTCACTGCATCCCTAAGAAAGGCGGATTAACTGTAACTGTGAATGAACATAATGAATTATTATATAAATTAATACCAATAAGACAAGTCACAGGGTGACAAATATGCATTGATTATAGAAAATTATTTCTCACCACTAGGAAATTTCATTTTCCACTTCCCCTTCTAGATCAACGGTTAGATAGACTAGATGGGCATAAAAACTTAAATACTTTTGTTTTTTGGATGGATATACTGGTTATCACCAAATACAAATATCTCCTGAGGATCAATAGAAAACCACTTTTACCAGTCCTTATGGTACTTTTGCTTTTACAAGGACTTTGGTTTATGTAAAGCCCCTGAAGCCCCTTCTACATTTCAAATATGCATGATGACAATTTTTTGTGATTTAATTGATAAAGGGATTGAAGTATTCATTTTTTCAGTGTTTGAAACTTCATTTGACTCATATTTAGAATATGTATCTAAATTTCTTAAGCGCTGTGAAGAAACAAATTTAGTCCTTAATTGGGAAAAATGTAAATTATGGTAGTAAGAGGAATTGTATTAGGTCATTAAATATCAAAAATTGATATGGAAGAAGATCCTGCTAAAATTCAAGTGATAGTTAATTTACCTTATCCAACAAATGTAAGGGAAATTAGTAGTTTTTTAGGACATGTTGGATTCTACAGGCTATATATTAAAGATTTTTCAAAGATTGCTAAGCCTTTTTACCATTTACTAGAGAAAAATGCAATTTTCAACTTTGATAAGGAATGCCTAAAAGATTTTAATTTATTAAAAGAAAAATTAATCACTACACCAATTATAGTTTCACCGAAAGTGGGGAAAACCTTTTGAATTAATGTGTGATGTTAGTGATTAAGTTATAGGAGCCGTTATAGGATAAATTTAGGACAAGATATGACAAAATTTTCAAAGTAATTTATTATGTTAGTAAAACTCTTAATGAAACCAAATCAATTATACAACAACTGAAAAAGAGTTATTAGCAATAGTACTTGTTTTGATAAATTTAGATCATATTAAATTGGAACTCATTGTGCAGTGCATAGAGATCATTCTTCTATTAAGTACTTAATGAAAAAGAAGGATGTTAAACCTAGACTTATAAGAAGGATTCTTCTCTTACAAGAATTTCATTTTGAAATAGTTGATCGAAAGGGGAGTGAAAATCAAATCGCTGATCATTGTATAGACTTAAGTTAGAAAAACCACTCTGTTTAAAAAAAAAATGAATATTTTTTAGATGAAAAATTGCTCATTATTAATGAGTGGCGTATTCTGTGGTATGCCGACATTGTGAACTTTATTTTTTGTGATATTATACCTTATGGAATGACATACCAACAAAGAAGGAAATTTATTTCTGAAGTTAAGACTTATTTCTGGGATGACCCTTTTTTATATAAACAAGGATCTAATTATTCGAAGATGTGTACGGTTAGAAGAAACTTTTGAAATTATCCAAAAATGTCATAATTTCGGATTTGGGGGACATTTTGGAGTTGATAAAACAACATATAAAATTTTACAATCAGGATTGTATTGGCCAACAATTTTTAGAGATTTTAATGTTAATATAAAAGCATGTGATAAATGTCAACGAGCAGGCAATATTTCTAGAAGAAATGAGATGCCCCTCAATTATATTCTAGAAGTTGAAATATTTGATATTTGGAGATTAGATTTCATGAGACCATTTATACCATCTTTTCCAGATTAGATTTCATGAGACCATTTATACCATCTTTTCCAAATTTATATATTCTATTTGTAGTGGACTATGTATCTAAATGTATAGAAGTTATTGCTTTACCTCAATGTGATGCTCAAAGTGTTGCAAAATTTTTGAAAATGAACATATCTTGTAGATTTGGGATGTCGAGAGTTATCATTACTGAAGGGGGAAGTCATTTTAGAAATGCCATAATGGCAAAGTTATTAAAGAAATATTATATAAATCATAGGATTGCTACTGCATATCATCCTTAGACAAGTGGTTTGGCTGAATTATCCAATCGTTAAATTAAAAGAATTATGAAAACATTTGTCAATCTAACAAAAATGGATTGGTCAGTCAAACTTGACTATGCTTTATGGGCTTATAGGACTGAATACATAACTCCTATAGGAAAGTCCCCATATAGGTTAATTTTTGGGAAAGCTTGTCACTTACCAGTTGAAATTGAGCATAAAGCATATTGGGAGATTAAAGAGTTCATAATTTGAAAGATGCTGGTGAGAAAAGGCCATTGCAATTAAATGGGCTTGAAGAGATAAGAAATGAATCTTATGAGAGTGCCAACATTTAGAAAGAAAATATGAAGATGTGGCATGATTGAAGGATTCTTACTAAAAATTTTCTGCCAGGATAACAAGTTTTGCTATATAATGCAATGTTAAGATTATTTCTATAAAAACTTAAGTCCAGGTGGATGGACCTATTTGTTGTTATAAAAGTTTATCCTTGTGGAGCTATGGATATTAAAGATCCTAAGTCTGAGAAAATATTTAAGGTTAATGGATATAGAATGAAACCTTATTTTATAGGGAATCGACATAAACTTAATGATGGAATGATGTTGGGTCAACCAGAATAAGCACTAGTTATGTCGGGCTGACAACATAAAACCAAGCGCTTTGTGGGAGGCAACACATAGTTATCAGTGTGTTTTTATTTTGATTATTATTTTGTGTGTGATTAAGAAAATTTGGGTCGTATTTTTGAAACTATTTTGTGTAGTAAATATTTTAAGACTTTATTTAGTGTCCAAGACATGTTAGAATAATAATTTGGATGTTAAGTTGACTAGTGCAAAAATGTGCACTGGTGCTTAAGCACCAGATCCGATGCTTAAGCACGGCAGTTTAAACATATGTGCAAAATTAATATTTTTAGAAGGTTTAACTACCAATTAGTTTGTGAGAACGTGCCAAGGCAATTTCTAAATGTGCCTAGGAGTTATTGGAAGGATTTAGGCCTATAAATAGAAGGGTTTTGTGAAGGAATTTCACCCCAGATAATTTCTAGCCCTAAAAGTCTAAGCGAAAGGTGGATTTGGAGAAAATATCTTCATAGGAGAAGGATTTGAAGAAAAAGGAAGAAACCATGAGGAAAAGGTAGAAACCATGAGGAAGAAACCATGAGGAAAAGGTTCATTATTCAAAGTGCACAAGAGATGTATAACAGTTTTTTAGTCGTTAGTATTGAAGGGATATCAGAGAAGATCAATACAATGGAAAATACTATGGCTTTATTACAGACCAAAGTACTTGAGTTGCATGCACATCTAGAGCATATTGAATGTGAATTGAAGATGCTATTTAGCCACACAAGTTATATAGAGGAAGAGGATAAGGCAATGTTCATAAAGCAGAAGTGGATTGAAGAAGATAGTATCAGAGCTCGTCACCACCGTCCGTTCTATGAACTCCATATTCCTGGAGAGACTAATGAAAGATAGGAATTTATTCCTTTGAATGAAGAATGAAATTAAGTTTAGTGTTAGAATTTGTGTGTTAGAAGTTGTTGTTTTCAATTGGCTTAGTGTTTAAGTCATGTTTTAGTATTTATGACATCTTTATGTGTAATGATTATTGTGTATTTTTATTTAGGAAAATTTTCTCATCCAAGACTATTTGGTGTGAGAATTAAGTTCTTAAAAGTATTTTTACTTGTTTGTGAATTAATATAAATTTATTTATGTGAAAATTTGTGTTATTTTTAGCCTCGAATTGAAGTAGTTATTATAGAGAGTTTTGAGAGAGAGGGGAGTTATAGAAAGTTGAAAATAGACATTTAGCTTCTATGAGACCATTTAGGGGTGGTTTACTTAAGATAATTGTGCATTTTACTTTAATTTGAAAATTTTGAAAATTGTACACTAGCTCCTAAGCGCCACAACTCTGGTTTAAGCGCGAGCCAACCCGAGAGGCAGGGGAGAGGCAGGCGCCTAAGCGCCACTTACCCTTGCTTAAGCACCGGTTCATGAAAACTGGTTTACAAATGGCTAAAAGTGAAATTTTGGCCCAAAAATCTTTATTTTTACACCTCCCCTCACCTTCAACCTCTTAAAATCGCAATTTTGGAAGGTTAGGGCACATCTAAATCATCTCAGTGAAGTTACCAGGGATAGGGTGACGTTTAACTATTATATTTAAGAAGGCAAGCTCATCAAAATTGGAGCTTTGATTTATTAGACTATAAGTTTCTTCCACTGTCGTTACTTCTAATGCAGGTCTGGGATTTACTTCCTTGATCTTTTTTTTATGTGAGCAGGCTTGAGTGAGATATGATAGTTAGGAGGAAGTACTGTTGCCTCTTAAGCCAATCACAAGTGTTAATGTGAAGTCATATTCAAAGCATTTTATTTTTGGTGGGAGAGGAGAATTTTCAAGGAGTTATGGAATGGAAACTTCTGCTGCTTCTACCTTTGTTGCATCTACATCTAGACCATCAACCTCACGAGCTTCTACTTCTAGAGGTGAGTCTACAAAAACAAAAAGTTAACAATTACAGAGGATGATGAAGACATGAAGAGTAACACCACCTCCCCCATACCGCCGATAAGGTAAGAAATTTAGAAAGCTTTTTAAGTCATATTGATGGGTAAATAGAAGAAAAAGTTATTATGAAGAGAAATTGCATTCATCTCTGGAAAACCTCATTTGAGGTAACCCAAGAGTGAAATTTCCTCCATATACTAGATACCCTGATTATGAGCCCACAAATGTTTGCAATAGCTGTGATTCTAAGGATAATGAAGAGGAGGGCTGATTCATTTTGATGTTTGTAATATGTAGTTGGATTATGTGGTTTGGACTTGCTACATTTGCATTTGTGTATTTGTTTAGACTCTGTGATGTGTGAAACATTTATTTTGTTTAATTATGTTATGATGTTGTGTTTGTTAGTATATTGTTTTGGTTTTTATGGTGGTAGTTGTTACTGTTGTGTTGATTATTGTGTTAGTTAGTGAAGGATTGAACTTGATTCTATGTCTTGAGAAAGTTTAGAAATCTTGCTAAATTTATTTTTAAATTTTAAACTAAAAAAACTGCTACCCTGTATTTTTATTTTATCTTGTTAGTATGTTTGTTTTTATGTTGAGACTGGAAATCAAAGTTAGTGTGTTAGTCTGTTTTTATGTTTGTACCCACTGCTTAGATGTTTAGTGAATCTCTACATATTGAATTGAAATGAAAATGATGGAAAATTAATTTTATTTCTTTTTTTAGTTTTATACTTCTATAATTAGGGTATAAAAATTCATGTAAGCATATTATTTCAAATTTTCATTAATGCTTATTTATATTTTCTGCTAAACTTTACAATCTGTTAAAAAATTAAGTTTGGGGGGGGGTGATATAAGTTTGGGGGGGGGGGATGAAAAATATTTTCAAAAATTGAATTTTATTTGTTCTCAAATGTGCTACAAGTGAATTTGATTTGAAAAGAAAAATGATTATGTATATGAAGTTATATTAGGGAAGTAAAATTTGATTTTAGAAATGAGTAAGAAAATTTAGTTAAAATTTTGAGTAACGAAGAAAAACTTTCAGTTAAAAATTTTTTGTGTAGAAAATGTTAAATATATTGTAACTATCTTTAGTAAAAAAAATTTTATTTTTGAAAAATTTAGAAATTTAGACTTTAATTCTTAATACTTAAATTTCTTTTGTTAAAAATAATTTTCAAAACTAGTATTATATTTTTAAGTAAAAGATTTATATCAAAAATTAGCTTTAGGAAAGGAGAAGTGGAATTCAAAACCATTAAAGGCCTATTCAGATGTAGTAATCCTTGCATAAAAAAAGAAATATAAAAAAGAAAAGAAAAGAAAATTAAAAATAAAAATAAAAGTAAAAGAAAAAGAAAAAGAAAAAGAAAAGCAAGGAGAAAAAGTATGGGAGGAGAAGCTTGAGGATTAGTGTCTAATAAAAAATTGGTTCCACAATTGATCTTTTTTAAAGTATACGAGTTGAGAAACTATTAAGCTTAAGGATATAATATAGTAAGTAAAATTTTTCTTAATACAAATTTTTAAGTGGAGATAACAAAAGGACTAAATTCTAAATTTGGAGAATGTACAATATTTCTGAATTATATAGGAACTCATATTTTCATATTTCTTAACATTAAAAATTTCTAAACTTTAAATTGGTCTCATTTACTAAATATTTTTTTTTTTCTAAATTGGACTACGATATTTTTAAATCTAAATTTTAGTAACTCCTAAAGAAACTCATATACAAATTAAACTTATTTTGTTTTTAAAGATCAAAGTGTCACTTGAGGACTAGTAACATTTTAAGTTTTGGGGGATTTTGATACACTTAAAATATGTAGTGTTTTTAGACACATTTTTATGCCTATTTTTGAGATATTGTGCTTCAATGGAAGGTATTTGTGTGTCTTTATTTCAGGTAAAAGTAAAATGGTGAAAAATGCTAAAAGGCGTGAAAAAGGATCATATTTTGAGCAAAAAGTTGAAAGTTGTGCTAAAGTATTTTGGAGCCTAAGCGCCAGATCCGGCGCTTAAGCACCGTGAAAATAGAGAAGGTCGTGCCTAAGTGCCCAAGGCCCCACGCTTAAGTGCCAAAGGCAGTTATATGATAGTTTACTTCATTTTGCCAAATTTTGAAGGGGTATTTGACACACCTATTGGCTAGAGGGTGGTTATGACCACTAGAAACAAAAATATTATTAAAAGACTTATGAAAGGAGGCATCTTTTGGAGAATACATTGAATTGGGACACATTTAGAAGAGTTACCAAGGCACCTCTTGAAGATTTATAAAAGAAGGAAGTTGAGACTTTTTAAAGTTTGCTTGAAAGTTCTGACATGTGTTGGAAAGGAGAGAGTTTTGGAGAGATTTTCAGGCACCAAAAATTTAATAATCCTTTTTGTTTTAGTTTTATTGTGAGAGTCAAGAGTGTTGTAAAAGAGAAGAGATTCAAAGGAACTCCAAGAGTTTGGTGTAGGCTTTGAGATAAGTTTCTATCTTTTGTTTTGAACTACTTTTGGTTTTAATTGAGACTTCTTGTTGGTTTGACAATGATTTCTACTTTTAAACTAAAGTGTGTTTTTGTTTTCTCCATGGATTCTGAGTAGTTTTCTTTATCTTTCTCCTTAAAATGAAAATCAATTAAAGTTTAGATGGAAGTTGTGCAAAGTATTGATCCTTAAGGTTGGAAAAAGTTGTGATGATTTAAATCCATGTACTTCATTTAGTTATTGATTTGGCCTATCCAAATGTTAAAATTTGTTGTGAGAACATGTAAGAAACGAGCTAACATTGTTTTAGTCAACAATTGGAAAGAACCACATGAGGTTGTATAAATGAGAATGTAATTCTTTTGATTTAGTGCAAATAAATAGGGAAATAAACTTTGAAGGGTGTAGAGTTAGAGGACTTTAATGTGAAAAGTTAAAGTCCCCAACTTGGTTAATTGTTTTAGGTTCTGATACGAGATGTTAGCCCACAGGTGGAGGGAATCAAGGGAACTCTAGAGTTAGAGCTGGTATCTTCCCTGCCTAGTCGGTCTTCAGAACTATTCAAACTTTAAATTAACCAATGTTATTTATGGCATCTCTAGTAAGGGTAGAAAATATTATTGCTCCTATTTGACACAACACAATTTACATACTTCCACAATAGAATTCCTATACTTATTACTGATTCTTGATAAGGAGAAATATATTTTCATATCAAGTGCTTTTATTTTGCATAAACTTAAGTTATCTTTGGAAGTTTTACTGTTTGTCAAAATATTAAAATTACCTAAAAAAAATTGAAGTTTACTTATTGAGAAAATATCTATAGTTTAACTAAATATTTTTTTTAAAATAGAAAGTTTGTGCATATAGCATATTTCCCTGTGGATTCGATATTCATGTCTTAATAAAAAAGTCCTCTATTACTTGATAACGGTACGTATACTTGCCTAGTATCCCAATATATATAAATTAAAAAGTTAAATTGTTATTTTTTTTCAGGATAAAGTTTTTTGTTATGTTGTAATGTAAGTTATCATAAGTGAAAAAGATCATTAAAGTCATTGTTATACGATGCACGTAAGCAGTAATTGGGGATCAGTAACATATTTTGCTTTGGAAAGAGTCATGTCAGTCGCCTGAGGAGGTGTTCAAGTAGATAGGGAGATAAGATTTAGTGGGCGTAGAGTTAATTTTTCTAGGGTGACAGAGTAGATTCTTTTATCAATTTGGTCTAGAGTTGAAACTAAGGTCACTGGTAGGTCCTATAGAGAAGGCATAATAGGTAGAGGTGAGAGGCTAGAGTCTTTTCATCAATACTACATATGCCAACACCAACTTTAAATTAGTCAATTTTATTTATGCTTGGAAGAGGTGAACAATATGTATGATCCTTCTTGTCACAATACCACATTTGTTTTTTAAACATTCTTTTCCTACACTAATTATGATCTAATCGCAAGGGGAAAGGGATTTAGTTATTTAAGATCTTTTCAAAATTTAAAAATTCTCCTTAGAGTATGTTTTTATTAATTTTGCTATTTAGAATTTTAGCATAAATTAATGAATTTAGTAAAACCAAACATTTTGAAAATTCTAAACTTAGACCTGATAGTAGTAAACAAGAATTATATTAAGGGATTTCTTATTGTGCTTCACTGGTGATCGATAATAAGGTTTTTAAAGAAAGCTCTATATTACATGAAATAATGTGTATGCTTGCGTTGTACCCCTAGTGTATAAACTATTAATCAAATATATTAAATTACATAACATATCGATTTTGGACACAGCTACATAAATCTTAATTGGGTCAAGTTTTTGGTCATTTTTTGTAAGTTAAATTAATACTGAATTGTGTGTCAGGTCAGTCGACACGTTCGTCAATCAAATGAAGTGATACTAGATGGTTTGATCATTTGGTTGATAACGTAATCCTTTTCTTTTCTCCCTCTTTGGATCATTAAATTTTCTCAAGATTTGTGTAGCTCTATTTTATATATATATTTTTAGTTCTCAAATTTTCTTACTCCTTTGAAAATGATCATTGTATTAAGGATAAGAGAATTAAATAAAAAAATATTAATTATTGTGCAATAACTACTTATAATAATTATACTCCCTGGACTTTTGTTCCTGTAATTCTTTTCAATTGGGTGTGATACATGTTGTTCTTCAATTATAAGTCCCTATCTTTCGATCGACTTTGGTATAGATAGAGAATGTCAAGTGGTAAAAAAATTGAGAGCGAAGAGGTGCTAATGAAAGTCTTCAGGCATCCAACTACTATGACCCCCCTTTCAAGGAGTGGGGAGAAGAATATGGAGAGCTCCTGGCTGCCCCAAAAGAAAAAACCAATAGAGAGTTAGCCGACTGAAAGGTTGGAGGACTGTCACCATGAGGTTAGTGCAATAAGGCTGACTATAGAGGCTTAGTTAGAGAGCACCAATATGGTAAAACAAGCACATATAAAGAAGGAGAGGGTTAAGGAAGTTGCAAAATATTTAGACTCGCTACCACTCTTAATGGTAGGGGGGAAGATGGATATGCATATCACTGATGCTCCTTTCTTGGCTCTTAAACAAATTTGTCAGCAACCGGATCAGCTATCACACTAGGAACAGGAGCAGATTGAGGTGGCATCACAAATTCCATCACCGAATGGTACTTTGTATCTGCTTTTTGATGGCAAGCCTCTCCTGAGTGATTTTCCTCCACATACTGAGGAGAGTCTCCTTATGTTAGAGATGGAGAGTTTAATCAGTAAATTAAGTATTCTTATGTTTGATTTATTTATCCGTTCCAATGATGTCTACTTTGAAGTTTCATATAAGACCATGCAAATTGTTAATTCCTTTATTGAATAGATCAAGAAACTTCCTGTACCAAAGGCACCCACTGGACCTTCTGCTCATTCCCCTATTGAAGTAGAATCTAAGAATCTACTACTCGCTGCAAGTAAAAAGGAGATATAGATAATTGATGAGGCTCATAAGTCAGTGTCCAATCTTATGGATGAATCTGTGGACTGCTTTGCTTAAGCAGTGGACCTTTAGAGAGAGACTGCCATATCAAATATAATGGAAGACTTGGAAATCATTTTCATGTAAATGACATCCCTCTAGTCTGAAGTGGCGACTCAATGATGCCAGTTGGAGAAGTTGTGGTTGGCTAACTCTATCACTCTCTTCCAAGTAAAGGAAGAGAGGATAAAAATGTGTAAATTTGGAGGGCATGCATTGTACTCAAGTTTGGTGAGTCTGGGTTTGGTGCTACCTTAGGGAGCTGATAACCCGGTTGTAGAATATTTTTTGACATAAAAATTTAAACTTTTTTAAAATTTTAAAAACTTTAATCATTGATTATTCATGATTTTCACACTGATTTGATGTGTATTTTGAAGATTTATTTACAGATGTGAGACATTTTGAATTTCCCGTAAACCCTATATATATGGTTATGCGAAAACACAGTGTGTGCTTTCATTCTTTACTTATCCCATCTTTTGGTCAGTTTCTCTTTAGTGTTCCATGGTTTTTAATTATATTCCACTCAAATGTTTGGTTTGTTGAGGGTAACTTAGATATCTACTTTAATAACTTTTTCTCTTAAGCTTCTAGATGACACTTGTGTGTATTACACAAGTGTCATCCTTGCACGGGTATATGTAGAGGTTCACAATACTGACTATCTAAAGGATGATGGCATCTTCTATCGGGACCGCTTCTGTTAGGAACTTTTGTTGCCCTGTTCTATTTAGTTTTGATTGATTTTCAACCACTATAGAGTTGTTCTAGTTCAGATTAAGTAGAACTTAATTTTGATTGTAAGGTCTTACAAAACCTATATGTGTCAAAGGGAGATTCCTCAGACATGTGAGCTATTCTCATAGATGTTCTCCTTAAAAGTATAGATGAATAGATATGTAGTTTTTTGGATCAATCCAAAACTTTCACCTAATTTATTTGGGGAAGAAGATAAATGAATGGATGTTTTGATTCCTGACGAGGTCTAGTGATGACTGGGGTATCACTATTAAGCTGACCAATAACCCATATAAGAATAATAAGTTTATTGATACACCAAAAATATATGCATTTTTAGACCCATATTTTATACTCATTTTTTATGATATTGAAGTGGAAGGTATTTTTTATATTTTATTGTATTTTTTATATTTTATTACATGTTGTTGATTTTGAGGACTTGAAGCAAAAACAAAGAAAAAAGGATGAAACTTGGAGTCAAAATGGATAAGCTAAGAAAATGTTCAGCGGAGACAATGTCGTTTGATAGAGAAGACAAATTAAATAAAAGGGCCTTTGGCGCCAGTGTCAGTGGAAGCCCTATTTCTAGAATATTCAACAAATTTGGATGCTAAATAAAAGGGCCTTTGGCGCCAGTGTCAGTGGAAGCTCTATTTCTAGAATATTCAACAAATTTGGATGCTCTTTGAAGAGTTTTTGGATGCACCTATTGAGAACTGACCTAGGCTCTATTTAGTGTCGAAATTTGATCAGAAAAGACCCCTTCACGCCTCTTCCTACATTTCCTAAGAGAGGCTACAAATGATTTGCTTCGAAAAAGAGTTTCAGATAAGTATTGTTTGTTTAATATTGTTGTATGAACTTTCTTTTATATATGAAATTTGTATTTTGTTGTATCTTTCTCATTAAGTCTGAGTAGATTCCTTTATTTTCTCCCTACTCTAAGATATGGTGAAATGAAGAGATAATGTGGATGGGCAATTGTTAAAATTTAAAATAAATTGTGATCGTTTTCCAACTCCACTCTTAATTTAATTTTTTATCTGGCTAATTGAATTGTTAAAATATGTTGTGAAACATATGATCTGGGAAATGGAGTACGAGTTCCACAACAAAGTGAGAATCACATTTAAGTCTATGAAGGAGTGTTTTGCTCATGGAATTAAGTGCAAATAAATAGGGAAATATAATTTTTTGGATGTAGAATTGGAGATATTTTTAGGGTGACAGACTAAAAATACCCAATTAGATTTTAGTGTTTAAAAACAAAAGCAAGAGTTAGCCTTCATGGGAAGGGAAGTGGCAACTCTGGAGTGGGAGCCAGTATCCTCCTAGCCTTGCCAGGGATTTAGGGACTAAACTTAAGATTAGCCAATGATTTTCTATAACACTTAATCAGGGTAGAGAATTAAAATTGCTGCTATTTGGTACAATACAAATCTAAACCACTTATCTCATCTCATTTCACCAAAAACACATTATAGTGTGAAAGATATTTTTTCATATAAGAAATCTTCACCACATAAACATAGCTTAGTAGTTACTATTTTCAACTCTGCATTAAAGATTTGCTAGTATTTAATAATTTAGTTTTGTTAGCATCTTACACTTTCAAAATTAGTGACAGTAATTTTGTTTGACTTCTGTGAATTTCCTAGTTAATTTATCATTTCAAATTTAAACTATCCCCGTGGGATCAATATTTGGGACTTAAACATAAAATCTTATATTACTTGATAATTATACATATACTTGCATAAAATTTCAATATTAAGAGCTTAACATTATTATTACTAAAATACCACATCAAGTTTTTTGCACCATTGTAAAGAGGAGTCAACTTTATAAATTTTAAACAACTATATTCAATCGGGATCAAGTTTTTGGCGTCGTTACCGGTGAAGGTAACAGTAAATTAAATAGATTTAGTAAATTAGAAATATTTATATAAAGAGGAGAAATCATTGATTCATTTATTCTTGTAATGTAACTTTGCTCAGCAGGTATGGAAATAGCTACTGAATCAATTGTTTATTGATGAGAAAGATCTTACCTGGGATAGGCTTGTCACTTGCTAGCTGATTTGACATCGGAGAAAATATGCTACTATTCCTTTTATCACTTTTTGCTTCATTTGAATGGAAAGAAACATTGCAAATTTTGATAATGCCATCCCAAATGTTGGCAAAACTGTTAGAAATAGTTTATCTTACCTTCATAAGATGATCGAATGGAAAAATTCCCTAATGTCTCTAAATCCTGCTCTTCTGACAAGCCAAACCCTATTCAATTAATTAGAGTTTACTGGGAAACTCCACAACATCCCATTGTGAAGATCAATACTGATGGAAGCTTTACAAAAAAATGGAGCTAGAGTGGGAGGAATTTACAAAAATCACTTGCGTAAGTGACTTCTGTTCTTCTACACCCCAGTAATGGCCTCTGATGCCACTGAGACTGAACTCATTGCTGTGTATTGGGCAATTAACCTTGCCAACAAGGCTAATTGGTATAAGCTTTGGCTGGAAATGGATTCTGCTGCAGTTATTAAACTTTTAGATCATGAGGAGGGACCTCCTTGACACTACTTATATCGGATAAATAAAATTGGAGATCTTAGTAATAAGTTGCAAATTCATTTCACATTCATCTATAGTTAAGGAAATCAGCCTGTAAATTGGCTGGCACATCTTGGGTCACACTCTAAAGAGACTGATGTTATTATAAACCTCCCTTGGCTCTTCAATATCTGCTGCAAGGTGACATCCTGTAGGTCCACCACTTCAGAATTGCATATCAGGACACATTAGTATCTTTGGTGTAGCTGTTTTTAGCCTTCTTCTTCCCTTTTGTTGAGTCATTGTATTTTTTTTTGGTGGATATCTTTTTTGTCTTTTGGGTAGTTCTTGGGTTCTTGTATTGAACCATAAAAGAGTCCCTAGTTTCTTACCTGCATTCTGTATTTGCTTATTATTCTAACATGTGGTATATAACTATATATTTAATAGTGTTTCTAAGAAATTTTTCTTTGCTTATTATATTTGTTTATGCGAAATATTCGATTTGAAGGTTTAGTACCTTATTATTCAGAATTAGAATGTGCTATTAGAAAAATTCAAAAAAACAAAAAGAAATTAAAAACTTGAATGTAATGGTGAATAACTTAGATAATTAAATAAATGAAAATTGATAAAGACCTTTAGAAGATCATGTTAATCCAACAGCAGATGAACCTTACTTAACAATTCAAAATCCTAATGTTGCTCCTGATTCATTTGAGGTTGAACCAGCTATTATCCAATTGGTACAAAATAATCAGTTTGGAGGAACACCTATGAATAATTCTAACTTACATCTTGTTAGTATCGTTGAAATTTGTGCTACTTTTAAATATGACGAAGTATCTAATGATGATGTTAGGCTTAGACTTTTTCCTTTTTCAATAAGGGATAAAGCTAAAGTTTCGTTAAATTCATTACCTTAGATCTATTAGACCTTAGGGAGAACTATCACAAAAATTTTTAGCTAAATATTTTCCACCCTCGAAAACTGCTAAGCATAAAAACAATATTCCATCTTTTTGTCAGTTTGAAGGGGAATCGATTTATGAAGCCTGGGAAAGATTTAAGGAACCCCTTAGAAAATGTCCACACCATGCTTTACCATATTAGTTAAAAATTCAAACTTTTTACAATGGATTAGTAGGGTCACTTAGATCTATTATAAATGCTGCTACTGGTGAATCTGGTAGATCACTGATGTCAAAGCCTTTTGATGATGCATATTCTTTAATAGAATAAATGGCTACTAACAATTTTTAATGGCCCTCTGAACGGGTAAATCCTAAGAGAGTAGCTAATATTCATGAATCTGATAATTATAAGTGCGGCTGAGGAAGAGGCAGAGGTAAATCTGATGGATGTGAAGGTGTTGCTGATAGAGCGTCTAAGTGGGTAATTTACATCTCAGAGGAAAAAGTCAAATTGTTCAAGCAGTGACAACTATAAACATAGCTGAGGAGTTCCTTAAAACTAAGGTTGAGCACTTTCAGGAGGGCTAAAGAATATTAGTTGAGTAAATTTTTAAAGTGGGGATGGTTCACCACAAATATTCTAACATAGAAGAATTCATGAAGCACTTTGATGCTCCTTGAGCATCCAAATGCTAAGGTAAGTTTGAGGGTGACAATGCGATGGACCATGAAGTTTCCAACACTCGACCTTGACTTGGGCTTTTCTTTCTATCTAACTTTTTGTCTACATGTAATCAAATTGGCACATATGATAGTTTTTGTAAAAAATGACATCATGTATGAAATATGACCTTTCAATCATTTTTACCTATAATCTTTTGTCTCAGTGAATTGCCTTCATTTTTCATATTCTAATTTGTTTTTAGCCTTTTTTTTTTATGAAATTGGAATATTATTTTCATATTCTAATTTGTTTTTAGCCTTTTTTTTTATGAAATTGGATTTGTTTCTATGGGTCAGTAAGACATCTTGCTATGCCCTTCAACAGTTCAAAATTTTTGTGAGTTATTCAAGATTTTAACTCTTAATTGTTATGCAATTTAATTCTTAGGCATAACTACGTTTTATTTGACTAGTACTAACAATTATATTCGATCGATCCAAAACATATAAGAGGCAGTTGATCACAATTTTCAAGGTGGTTTCCTTAGTTCTCTTTGTAGAGCTTTATGCCTACATGGCAGATATCCACCAATAAAAATTCTATCAAGACTTAAAAAAAGTTCAAGTTTGAGGCCTAGCGACCGAGCATTAGAAAGCTTCTTTTTGTCGCCTTTCATTGGGATCGACTGTTGAAATGCTTCTTTTGGTCATCTTTATCTGTGACCATAATTATGAACACTTATGTTAGTTTTGTTTCTTGGGTACTTTAGTTCCCTAAGTCTCTTTTTGAAGTGAGCTCCATCAAACCTTCCATTTCTGAAGTTGTTTTTAGAACTTGGGTTGTAATCATATAGTTAGTTTTATTATAAAGGCATGAAAAATAAACAAAAGTTTAGAAGTATTAAAGTGATATAATTATTTTTCTCAAACATGGATGCATTGATGTTTCATTTAGGAGAAAATTTCTTCAGAACATCTTCTCTCCAAGTATGGTGGATTTTTTCTTTGTGTATGTTCTTAGCTTGTAAGCTAATGGGAAACTTATTGATTGATATTTAATAGATCTGTCCATGTTTGATCAAGCTTGTTGATCAATTTTCCATATGTGACTGGATTGTATTTCTTCAACAAATGCTTGTCGAGGGAAAATGTTTTTTGCTAAAAAATTTTTAGTGTAATTGACCCCACTTGCAATTGCTCAGTTATTTAGTTTCCAGGAAAAAAATTGACCCTATTACTTTAGAAGGCTAGTGTGCAAAATGTAAATGATATATAATTTTAAATTTATTTATATTTCACACACTACACTAAGGGGTTCTACACAAGTGCACGTATCATTTCAAGTAATATAGGGCTTTTTTTAAAACCCCATTATCGATCCCACAGAGAAGTGAGGTCAGAAATTTTGTTAGGGTAAGTTCTAGTCTACTACTATCAAGTCTTAGTTTGGAATTTTTGAAAAGGTTGGTTTTCCCAAATTTAAAATTTCACTATAAAATTAAAGTTAACTAAATAAAATAAAAATCTAATCTAAAGAGAATGCTTAAATTTTGGAAAGCTCTTATATAATAAAAATCTATTTTTCTTGCAATGAGGGTGTAATAAGTGTAAGAGCCAAATGTTAAAGGTTAAAATGTAGTTTTATGATAAATAGGAGCATACCAATTTATTAACCTTTTGCGAGTGCATAAAAACATTGGCTAATCTAAAGTTATGTTTATGATTGGTGGTCATGGTGAGTAGATTCTAGCCTCTCACATCCAGATTACCCACTATGCCCTCTCCATAGAACAAACCAAAGACTTGGGTTCCGAATTAAGATGAAACGGATAAAGTTCCTATCTTGTCACTCTAGAATCATAATATCTATGCTCATCAAAACTTATCGACCAATCTATTTACACTCCCCCCTGCACGTGGCATCCATTCCATCCATGGTTAAGTGTGGTACTCACTAGTTGGTGAAATGATAACTCTGCCGAGTTATTATGTCTTGCAATGGAATTTAACAATAAAAGTGATTAATTTAAAAATTAAACTATGAACCACTTAAAATACCATCACAATTTTGGAATAAAAGAAATCTTTAAGCCATTCCGATCTGACACATGATTAAATATCATCACAAAGAGAAAAAGTAAGGAAGTCTACTCACTAATTATGGGGAAAACACAACAGAATATTTTTTTTTAAATTAAGGAAAATTCACTGGAAAGGTGTTTACATTAATGGTAAGATTATGAAAAACACAATACT
Organism: Phalaenopsis equestris; assembly: GCF_001263595.1. Classification (NCBI taxonomy): domain Eukaryota; kingdom Viridiplantae; phylum Streptophyta; class Magnoliopsida; order Asparagales; family Orchidaceae; genus Phalaenopsis; species Phalaenopsis equestris. The sequence goes on along the minus strand of NW_018232611.1, from coordinate 93,381 downwards.
TAGCTTTTTGCTCTGAATGAAAGATGAAAATCCCTTGAAAAAAGTCACTTGTTGTTCCGATAAGAGTTCCTACAATTTATCCTTAACCAATCTCTCTAGAAAAGGTAGAAATCTACATCTCTTATCCTATCTATGATCTCTGGATGTCCTTGGAAGTTTCCAGAGTTTAAAATGCCAAAGGGTGCTTTCCTAAGTGCCAAAAGGTGTTTAAAACCTCCTTAGGCCACATAGTACCTGTCTATAACTGTTTATGGTGCCTAAGTGCTAGAATGTGCAGCTAGATACCGTTATTCGGGCAAAACTGTTGCATATGTACCTTTTTTAGTGCTTAGGTGCCACACTAGTGGCAGTAAGCCTGCTTCGCGCCAATTCGCTCCATTTCCTCTGTTCCAGCTCCAAACCGCTCCATGTGTTATACCTACAAGATAAAAATGAAAATAATTTTTTTAAAATGTTATTTCATTCAAAAATATGTGATAAATCTAAAGGGCATTAAACATAGAAATACATATCAAAATGTTGTTATTTCATTCAAAAATATGTGATAAATGTAAAGGGAATTAAACATAGAAATACATATCAAAATGTGTTAGGTCACAATTTTCTTTCTTGCTCAATTTGACTTCAAATTGCACCAATTTTGCTCCATTTTCTCTAACACTCAAACTCTTTTACCTGTGACCAAAAATCATGCAAAATATATTTCTTTAAAGTATAATATCAATAAAAAAGAGAAAATATATATTAAAAATAGGTAATTTTTTTGTGTGTCAATACTACCACACTTAAACATTTCTTGTGATCAAGTAAAACCATAACTTTAAAAATTGAGTTTGGTGATTCGAGGTAGTGGGTTTCAGAAGAGTTGCCTATAATTTGTCTCATAAATTTTATAGTGTAACTTAGGTGAAAACTTAGTAAATCAACCTAATACTAGGGTGTAGGAATATCTCATATTCAACTTAGGAATCCTGATTTTCTATTAACTTCTAAAGTTACTGAAACTTGTCAAACTAAAGATTCCTAAAAGGTTTAAAAATGGAATTTAAGCACCCTAGTTATACCAATTTGACCAATTACTTTTTGAAATAAGAATAAGCTTATGATTGTTTCGATTTTTTTCATTTATTAAGATTTAAGTGAAATAAATATTTGATTAGGCTTTTCCTCACTTCTTATTTCTTTTTAATTTTTTCTTTTTTTCTCTTTCTTTTATTTCATAATTATTTTCAATCCTTTCATTTCTTTTCATTTTCATGTGAGAATTACTATATCTTGGTAGCCTTAATAGTTGTGAATTTCACTATCTTCTTTCTAAAGTTCAAAACTCAAAACTTTCCCTCATTTTGTAAAAGTGCAAGTATTAGTTTGAAAAGGGTTATAATAAAAGCTCAATTCTCATAAAGTACAAATCTAAAAGTCATAGCTTTTCAAAAAATCAACTCCTTTCTACCATAAATAGGATATTCATTTTCCTAATGTTTCTTATTAAATGTCTTAACTCTAGAACAGTTTCATAACATAGGATCCCAATGAGGTTTTTTCGTAACATTCCTAAAATCAAAGTTATACTAACCTAAATATTTCACCACATACTACATGTCATTTTAAAAGTAATATAGAATTAAATATAGGCTACAAAGGATAAATAAAGTTTAACTTTGAAATTTATTTTTTCTTCCTCTCCCAAGCAAGAATTTTTAAATAGTTTTTAATCAATTTCATAAAATGCAGCAGAAAAAAAAGTAAACGCTGAATCCACTAGCTTCTACAACATCCTATCATTTTTATATACATGCATAATCCGGATACAATGACTGCAGGAGAATGTAAATGTAGCCTAAAACATGCTTTCAATAATATTAATCTAAAAGAAAGTATATTAAAACTGAAATTCATCTTTCATCTTCACCCAAACTTGTATTTTAACATCTATAGCATTTAGTAGAGAAAATATAAGTAGGAAGAAAAATCACAGCCTAGAAGTACAATCTACCATGGGTGTCTATCAATACATTTGCAAATATACTTTGGACAAAACATTGTGTAGTAGAAAGTAAATCTGAACTAAACATGTCAGAATGAAATTTTTTAAAGTTTAGCTGGCATAATAGATATCAACATAGGACTATATATGTAAGTGTTCCCGAAGTCCTCTGTATTATTGTAACACAAATATAAACATACTTAATAAATGATGCTAACTCTTCCCTTAACACATTGCATCTAACTACCTTACTTCTTGTTTCTAAAGGAATCACTACACTGATATAATAAGTTCCTTCCATGAAATTTATATTTTTATCCTCATGAACAAGATTATCCCTATTACGTTGGGTAGAAAACACCATCCTCAGGCATTATCTTATCCTATTTATTAGCACCTTCAATAGTTATAAGGATAGTGTATGATCATCCAAAACTTGTTCATCAAGTAGATTCATGACCCTACCAAATGAAAATATGGTCAGAGAAAGGAAGTAACAAAATTGATATGGAAATGTCATTATCCAAACATCAAGTTGACTCCTGTAAATTCAAGTCTTGTTGAGACCCGAGTCATAGTGGACTTGTTAATGCAACAACTACAGGAGAAAATATACAATACCAGCCATGATAAAAAGTTAATGAATCACCTCCCTCATGAGACATAAAGATCAAATCAATCCACAAACAATCCAAACATCCACCAACATCAATGAAACTGATCAATCCACACTAAAACAAACTTAAGAAAACTTAAAAATCTAAATCAATCCACACTGATAACTATGGGTTGACTCCCATATAGTTCTTGGTTTAATGTCATTAGCCCGACAAGGGGTTCCTCTCAGATCAAAATTTTATTTATGTAATCATTGACCAATAGCCTAATCTTTTCCAGTTCATGAGATTCCAACTAAATCCCAAAGTTCAATTTTTCTTTCACATTTTCCTTTTTAGATTGATTTAGATTATTTTCCTTGTGTTTCATTCTACATACAATATTCTTCCAATGATTTTCTCACTCGGCATATTAGTATCATCCTTAAAATTTATGCAAAATGGATCTCTATATGATAAATCAAGATCACCTAAACTTTGGATCAGATTACTCTTTTATCTCAAGTTATCCTCTCATTCTTCCTTTCGGGGTTGAAGAAATGGTGGAGGTGGTTTTTTCATATCAATCTTGATTGATGATATAGGTTTTTTTAATTCATTAGAAAATTCTTCCGTTGGTCATTCAATCTGTTTTTCCTCTTTCTTCAACTTTGTTTTTTGTTTAAACATATCCTCCAATTCTTTTCAACTTCTTAATTAGATTTCTTGATCTTGCCCACCATTATTTTCCTTAAGATTTATCTAAGGGTCACTAGTTAAAATATTAAGAGGATAATTGTTAATTGAATTAATAATCTGCTCTAGTCGGTTTTCTGTATTCCTTATTGGGGCCCTTGTTCTCTCTAGCTCATTCTACATTTGAATAATATCCTCTTTTAATAATAATTCCTCCTCATTCTATGAATTTGAGTAAAATTGATGAGGAAAATAAATTTCATTATTAGAATAGCCTTGATTATTCTAATGACATGTCCGATTAAATTTATTATCTTCCCACAATTGGTTTTCTCCTCCAAAATAGTTATTCCAGTTAAAGTTCAAATGATTTTTCCAACTCGGGTTGTAATAATCAAATAAGAATTGTATATCTCAAGGTTAGCTTCAAAAGAGTTAGTTTCGATCAATTATCCAAATGAATTTTCTTTTATAATTGAGGGTCCTTGAGGATAAATTCCTATATATTGATCTAACTTTCTCGTAATATCTATAACCTGTTAAGTTAAAATAGTAAGCAAGTCTTCTTGAAAATTCACAGCCCTCCTGGGTATTATTTTATCGAAATGACAAAAATTATAACCCAAAACTGAATATTCATTTTTTTGTTGATCTGTCATTTTTACATTAAATTCATGTAGTCTACTCTAATTCATAATCCTCCAATACATTCTCTATAAATCTGAGTTATAAAATCCAAGGACTAACAAATAGGACAGATTTTAAAAAGTTTTTTGGTATTTTGCATTTTCTTTAAAATAAACATAAGAAAACACATAAGATAATAACAATACGATTTTCAAATATAATTGTTACAAGTTCAACTAAAATTCACCTAAATTTCTTACTGAGTCCGGGAAAACAATGCCAGAAACTTGATCTAACTTGCAAACACAGTTATTTACTTTCCAGGTAAAAAACTTGACCCAGTTTTTTTAGGCAGATAGTGTGCAAAATTGATATGATAGAGAATATAGATATGATTTATAATTCACACACTATTGGTTTTATGAAGTTCACGTATCATTTCAAGTGATATAAGACATTCTTTAAAACTAATATTGATCTTGCAAAGAAGGGAGGTAAGAAATCCCTTAGGATAAGTTCTACTCTGCTATTATCAAGTTTTAGTTTGAAATTTTCAAAAAGTTTTGTTTTCCTAATTTTTTATTATTTATTAAAAAATTAAAGTGAACTAAATTGAATAAATATCTAATCTAAGGATAATGGTAATATTTTGGAAAGTGTTTATATAATAAAAATCCCTTCTCTTGTAGAGAATAGTGTGGATTGGTTTGTACATCTTATCATTTTATGTTTCAATCATCCTAAGGAATCAATTATGTTTTTTTTTTTATCTAAAATTTTAATTCAAGCTCAAAATTTGACAAATATCATTTTGCCCCTAGGCCTCTTTATTTCATAGTTCCCATAATTTAATTCTAATGACTTTGAAACTTTGTTGGATTGTAACCCATGAGTTATTTAAGACAATAGAAAAGCCTTTGCATTTTACTAATTTTTATTTTATGTTTTATAATTACTTTTGTTCAAAAATAGTGATTTTCAAAGTTAATTCATTTACTTAAATTAAATATACCCTTGATCCTTAAGAAACTTTTAAGGGGTTCACGTCAATGATAGGATCAGAAAGTCCAATTTTTATGATTTTTTTGAATTATATTATAATTATTATAGTTTTTGTTGATTTTAATGAATAAATGAATTGAAAAAATTATTTTCAAAAAATACTTTTTATATATTTCCTTAGTTTCTCTCATATCAGAGAACCAATAGAAATCAATTTCATAATTTTTTTCTAATTTTTATCTTATTTTTTATAATTTTCTTATTCAAAAATATCAAAAAATACATTCAATTATTTAAAATACATTTTTATAATCACAAAACATTATAAAAAAAATTTAAATTTGTTTTCTTCCATCAAAAGTGATTTAGGACATTTTAACACATTTTGGCATTTTGTGATTTTTTTGTATTTTAAATTAATATTTATTTAAGAAAATAAGCTAAAAATAAACTTTCTTTTTGAGTTTTTATTTTCTTTTTCTTGGGTAGCTCTGATCTTAGGGAATATTCCAAACCACCTTTTATAGTTTTCTGATTTATAATTTATTTACTAAAATAATTTTAAGTTAAATTTCTTATCTAATTAAAAAATACATTTTTACAATAAAAATAATTTTTATGGTTCTACAATTTTTACATGGACTACTTAAGGACATTTTCTTCAATTTATAAATTTTTGAGTTATTTTATATTTTTCTTTTTTTTGGAATTTTCAAAATTTTAAAATTAGAAAAATGGACTCTAAATTTTTAAATTTTGCTTTTTATTTTTCCTAAGTTCCTTTAAAAACTATTAACCTCCAAACTTAATTTTGTAATTGTTTGACTTATATTTTATTTTTAATAATAATTTAAGCAAAATAAGGGTGGTTTATGATACACCAAAATATTATGCTATTTTAAGTAAATATTTTATGTTTATTTTTGATGATATTGCACTTTAAAGATAGATATTTTCATGTTTTTATTGCAGATATATCAATTGTAGGCATTTGGAGTAAAAGTAGCAAAAATGATGAAATTTGAAGCCAAAACAACAAAGTTTCGAATTCTGGCGTATGATAAGCTAGATGCGTCAGATGCACCAAAACACAGAACAGCTCCGTCTTCAGCAAATTGGGACATCATGCCCTAGATTAGGGCCAGATGTGCCATTTGACAGATAGTTAGCACACATGATGCACCAAATTTGGCGCCAGATGCATCATAGAGGACTTTTTATGGATTAAGGTAGTTGGAGATGATTTTTGCATTAATTTGTAATGGGACACTTGTTCTAAACACCCCTTAGAGTAATTCAATGCATCTAGACACTTTGGAAGGTTCTTTTTATGAAGGGATATGTCTCTTGGATTAATGGACATGTATTTTGAAGTCAAAAGTTTTGACTTTTGAAAAAAATTTTAGAAGAAATTTTGAATTCTTTTCGGAGGGAGGCAGCCTTTAATAAAAGAGGAGGAGTGCGGTGTGTGTGTGGGTGAGGCGTGAAGGCAAGAAAGAGAGTTAGAGAGAGAGAGAAAGTTAAGGGCTTGGAGATTTTTTCCAAGGATTGTAAGAGGAGAGAGAAGGTGAGAGATTTCTTCTTCTTTACACTTCTAAGAGAGAATTGAGAGAGTTTGTAAAGAGAGAATGACTTGGAAAGAAATTATAGGAGTTTGCTTGGGAAGGATTGTGAGATAAGTTGTGTCTTTTTTTTTCTTTTGTTTTGTAAAGTTGTTTTTATATATGAATTCCGTGTTATGTCGTATCCTTCTCATGAATTCTGAGTAGTCTTGAATTCTGAGTGAATTCTGAGTAGTCTTTGTTATCCTTCTCCCTACATTGAGGTATGGCTTTATGAAGAATTGATTTTATTTTATATAGTTTTAAATGTCAATAATTTGTGATGATTTGAACTTTGATCTATATTTACTTTTTAATTTGACTAATTTAAATTTTAAAATATTTTGAGAAACATATGTTCCAAATGGGCTATGATTTCGACAACATGGGGAGAATCACATTTGATTTCATGGGAGAGTATTTCCTCCATTGATTTGGGTGCAAATAATTAGGAAAATATACTTTGTTTGATGTAAAATTAGAGATTTTAAGGTGACAGATTAAAAACTCCAATTTGGTCCAATTTATTAGAAACTGATGCGAGATTGTTAGACCTCAGAGGAGGGAGTAGTGAGAGCTCTGGAGGGGCAGTCAGTATCCTCCCAGCCTAACAACAAAATTAAGGACAAAGCTTTGGATTAGTCAATGTTCTTTATGCACTCAGAGGAGGGTAAGGTATATGATCGCTACTATTTGGCACAAAATAGTTTTTATATATAATTTAAAATGATTTTAATTTCTTCACAATCCATATACTCATTGTAAAGGGGAAGGATGCTTTCTTCAATTTGAACTTTCTGTCACAACATCTTAGTTTTAATTTTTGTAAATTTACTTTTGAAAGTTTAGCATTTAGATTTGTTAACTTTGTCTTTCAACTACATTCTAGTTAGCATTCCCTTGTTACTTAATATTCAAACTTTGCACTTTACTTTTTGCATTTTTAAAATTATACTTTACATTGTAATCTTAAGAACTTATTTATACGCATTTCCAACTTCCCTGTTGGACTGATATCTAGGACTCCATTAGAGCCATTTATTACTTGAGCAATATGTACACTTAGGTTACTTTTAAAGAGGATTTGGCAGTTTAAAAATTTTTAAAAGATAAAACTATTTTAACTGAAGTTATTTTGTTGGGATTAATTTTCATATTTACTATTGCATCTATCATGTGTATTTTGTAATATTGAAAAATATTTGCAAAATTTACACAGTAAATCCACCCACATCATATTTTTTGCACCGTTGTCAGGGAAGTAACGGGTAGTAAGTTATTTTATAATTTATAGTATTCTTATTTTAAAAACTAAGAAAAAAGAGTGCTTGTAGTTTAGTTTAAATATTTTCTTAGTTAACTTTGTTTGCTTATTTTAATCTACTTGTTGTGTTTGTTGATGCGTAGTGTAAGATCTGAAAACTTACTACCTTACGAGTCTGAGTTAGAAAGATCTGAGTTAGAAAGAATGTCTGAGTTAGAAAGAATAATTAGAAAAATTCAAAAACAACAAAAAGAGATAGACCATATTAGCAAAATGGCTTCTTATTTAAGTTATGTTGAAAATGAAAACAACCATCATCAGAGAACTTTAAGACATTATGCTAATCCTACTGCAGATGAAATTTATTTAAGTATACAAAACCCTCATGTAGCTACCAATTCATTTGAGCTTAAGCCTGTTATTATCCAAATGGTTCAAAATAATCAGTTTGCAGGAGCACCAACTGAAGATTCTAATTTACACCTTGCTAGTTCTCTAGAATTATGTGCTAAATTTAAATATGATGAAATGCCCAGTGATGTCGCTAGACTTAGACTTTTTTCCTTTTTCAATAATCGATAAAGCTTAGATGTGGTTAAACTCATTAGCGCCTGTATCGATCAGAACTTGGGGAGATTTATCACAAAATTTATTATCTAAATCTTTCCCACCTTCAAAATTTGCTAAGCTTAGAAATGATATTACATGTTTTTGTTAGTTTGAATGGAAATTAATTTATGAAGCCTGGGAAAGATTTAAAGATCCTCTTATAAATTGTCCACGCCGTGTGTTGCCAGATTGCTTAATAATTCAAACATTTTATAATAGATTGGTTCGATCTCTTAGATCAATAATTGATGTTGTTATTGGTGGATCATTAATGTCAAAACTATTAGATGAAACATATTCTTTAATTAAAGAGATGGCTACTAATAATTTTCAATGGCCCTCTGAAAGGTTAAATCCAAAAAGAGTAGCCAATATTCATCGTTCTGATGCAATATCTATGTTAGCTGCACAAATAGCTGCTATATCGAAGAAAATAGATCAATATGGAATAAATATTCTCAAACATCACCTGTGCTTGAGAAAAATTCATTGGGACAAATGTTAGAATCTCAATCTTCTTATGAGACCTTAAATATAATAAATAATTTTTCTAAGAGTCCTTATGCTAATTATTATAATCCCAGTTGGAAGAATCATCCAAATTTTAGTTGGAGAAACAATAATTCTAATGATGCATATCCACAATGGGGAAACAACACAGTAAACACATTGGGAAACTTATTATCCTGCATGTTTTAATAATCTACAGAGTAAGGAGAAAAAGTTGTTGATAGAAAAATTGATATTGCAAATGGGGAGTCAATTTCAAAGTCAAGGAGCTGCAATTTGAAACATGATAAATCAATTGGGATGTATTGCTATCAAACTTAGCAATAGACCTCAAACAACGTTGCCTAGTAATGTTGAAGTAAATCCTAAAGATCAGAACAAAGAGAAAATTAAGGCTATTTAACTGAGAAGTGGAAAAGAATTAGAAAATAAAGTTAAAAAAGAAGTGGAAGTTGAAGTTGAAGAGGTGGAAAAGGAAAATGAAATATCTGGTGAAGATTTTCATTTTGAGTCAGAATGTCCTATTAAAACATGTCCTATTAAACTAATGAAAATCACTATAGGAATGTCCTATTAAAACAACAAAAATCACTATAGAAACACCACCACATCCATTTCCTCAAAGATTGAAGCAAAAAAATAGACATAACCAATTTTTAAGAATTTTAGAAATATTGAGGAAATTAATGATAAACATTCAATTTGTTGAAGCTTTGGAACAAATGACAAGCTCTGTGAAGTTCATGAAGGATATACTTAATAAGAAAAGGAAGTTTGTAAATAATGAGATTGCTGCACTTAGTGAAGAGTTCAACACTATAATTCAGAAAAAAATTCTTGAAAAAATCAAAGATCTTGGAGGTTTTACAATTCCTTGTGCTATTAGTAAATGATTTTCTGGAAAATCTTTATGTGATTTAGGAGCCAGTATTAATCTTATGCCATTATCAATTTTCATAAGGCTGGGCTTAGGAGATATTTCACCTGCAACTGTAACTCATCAGTTAGTTGATTGTTCGATTACCTATCCTAAAAGAGTTATAGAAGATGTTTTGTTAAAAGTTGATAAATTTATCTTTCCTATGGAATTTATTGTATTAGATATGGAAGAAGATAAAGAAATTCCTATCATTTTAGGAAGACCATTCTTTACCACTGTAAGAGCTTTGATAGATGTGCAGAAAGAAGAACTAACTGTGAGAGTTAGTGATTAAGAGGTTACATTTAGTATTGCAAAATCAATGAGATACCATGCAAAAGAGCAAGAGATAGAATGCTTCAGAATGTATATTAATGAATATCTAAGCCATGAATATTTCAAAAAGACATTTGAAAGGGAATTTAAGAAGGAATACATGGAATATCAAAATGAGGATAAAATTTAAGATGAATCTACGAAAGTGAGTAAAGAAGATTTTGATTATGTTCAGGAAAAATTTGAAATGCTAGATCCAAAAGAAAGTAATAAGAATTTGATTTCATCTATAGAAAACCCTCCTAAACTAGAAATTAAAACACTTTCTACACATTTGAAGTATGTATACTTAGGAGATTTTTCTACGTTACTTATTATAGTATCCTAAAAATTAACTGATAAGCAAGAACAATAATTATTGGAAACTTTAAGAAGATATAAGAAAGCCTTTGGATGGAAAGAAAGCCTTTGGAGAAAGCCTTTGGATGGACATTAGTTGATATTAATGGAATCAATCCTTCAATTTGTATGCATAGAATTTTATTAGAGGATCAACATAAACCAAGAGCTGATCCTCGAAGGAGATGAAATCTTATGATGAAAGAAGTTATTAAGAAAGAAATTTTAAAATGATTAGATGTTAGAATAATATATCATTTTTCAGACAGTGCTTGAGTTAGTCAAATTCACTGTGTTCCAAAGAAATAAGTTGTGACTGTAGTGATGAATGACAATAATTAATTAATACCAACAAGACAATTCACTGGATGGTGAATCTGCATAGATTATAGAAAATTAAATTCTACCACTAGGTACCACTAGGAAGGATCATTAGGAAGGATCATTTTCCTTTACCTTTTTCGGACCAGATGTTGGATAGGCTGGCTTGGTACAGATATTTTTGTTCTCTAGATGGATATACCGGTTATCATCAGATACCTATAGCTCTGGAGGATTAAGAGAAAACAACATTTACTAGTCCTTATGGAACTTTTGCTTTTTGGTGAATTCCCCTTGGATTATGTAATGCACTTGCTACATTTCAAAGATGTATGATGTCAATTTTCAGTGATTTAATTGAAACAGGGATTGAAATCTTTATGAAAGTTTTTTTTCTGTGTTTGGAACTTCATTCAAAATATGTCTAAATCCTTAAGAGAATGTTCTTTAACGATGTGAAAAGACTAATCTCATACTGAACTGGAAAAAATGTCAATTTGTGGTTGCAGGAGGAATTGTGCTTGGGCATAAAATTTCAAGAAATGACATAGAAGTAGATCCTGCAAAAATTCAGGTTATATCAAACTTACTTCTGCCTACTAATGTAAGAGGAGTTAGAAGCTTTTTAGGACATATTGGATTTTATAGGTGATATGTTGAAGATTTTTCAAAAATTACTAAACCTTTGTGCCAACTTTTGAAAAAAATATAAAATTTGATTTTAACTAAAATTATCTTAAAGCCTTTGAATTTTAAAAGAAAATTTGATCACTGCTGCTATAATTATTTCATCTGTTTGAGAGAAACCTTTTCAATTAATATATGATGCTAGTGATTAAGTAACTGGAGTTGTTTTAGGGCAGAGATATGAAAAAATTTTTAAAGTTATGTACTAAGCTAGTAAGTTTCGCTTAAATTAATTACACCACCACTGAAAGAGTGTTATTAGCGATTGTGTATGCTTTTAATAAGTTTAGGTCATATATGATTGCAGCTAAATGTGTTGTGCATACTGACCATTTGGGTATTAAATATTTTATGCAAAAGAAGGATGCGAAACTAAGACTAACTAGATTGGTACCTATGATGCAAGAGTTTGATTCTGTAATAGTCGATTAGAAAGGGATTGATAATCAAACTGCTGATTATCTATCTAGGCTAGAACAAGAAGAAATACTTGACATGGAAAAAGAAATTAATAAAACTTTTTCCTGATGAACAACTTTATCCTGTAAATGGATGGAAAATAACTTGGTATGCTGATATTGTAAATTGTATTTTTAGTGGTTATTTATACTGCCAAACAACAAGAAAAGAAATTCATTCAAGATGTAAAATCTTATTTTTAGGATGAACCTTATTTATATAAACAATATAAAGATCTAGTAATGAGATGATGTGTGCCTTACAAATAAATTCAGGAAATTATTCAAAAATATCATGATTATGAATTTGGAGGACATTTTGGGAATGATAGAACTATTCATAAAATTTTGCAATGAAGATTTTATTGGCCTAATCTATTTATAGATGTTAATATATATATAAATCATATTTTCAACCATGAAGATTTTAAAGTGGTCTACTGATTTTGATCCATGATTTTGATCCTTTAAAGTGGTCTACTGATTTTGATCCAAGCAAGGAACTCCCTATAGTTCCTATTTGGTTCATGCTCCTCCATCTAAAGCTCAATTTTTTCAACCATAAAGTTCTGTTTAACATTGGACAGGCCTTGGGTAAACCTCTTAAATTGGATGTTCCAACTTTTAATCTATCTAGACCATCAGTGACTAGAATCTTAGTGGAAAGGGACCTAACTCTCCCAGTAGTTGATGAAATATGTCTGGGAACTGAGCATAATGGGTATTGACAGAGAACCATTGATGAACAGAAGCCTTACTATTGCTTCCACTGCTGCAAGTTTGCCACACTGATAACAAGTGTTTTAAACTACACCCTCATCTTAGGATCCCTAATCATGGGGCCCAAAAAGATGTTGTAATGTCAGTGGAACCTTTGGTGGAACTTGAGAAGGAAAGGGCAATTTCTGATGTGAGCCCTGATCAAATCATTTCTGAGATTAATGCCATTGGTCCTGAAGAAATTGTTCAGGCCACCATAGTTGATGTGGCCATTGAGACTGAAAATGCAGAAAAAAATATAACCATTGCTAGTCCTGACAATTTTCCGATTGCTTTGACTGATATTTTATCCAAGGAGGAAGTAGGCCCCTCAATAAGTCATCATGAACCATTTGCTATACAGATCACAGCCAGTGAAGCTGCTGTCCATGAACCTTCTATTTCAGAGCCCTAAAACTCTCAGAGGGATGTTGGTGAGGTTTTTCATAAGGATATTCAAGTGGAATTTGCTTTGATTGAAGTTTTACAGACTGTTTTGGTTGATGATTGGAAAATCCAAAAAATAAGAAAAAAGAAAAAGGGCAACCAGGAGTTAAACAATGTGAAGGGAGGAACATACTTACTCAGGAACATAAATAATTATTTGGAAACCAAGGAGGCCATGACAAGTTCTAGAAGGAGGTGTAAATCCATCTCATTTGGATGATGAACCTTTTATGTTGGAATGTTAGGGGATTGGCACATCCTAAATCCATTAACAGACTTATTGCTTTGAATAGGATGTATAAATTTTGGTTTGTTGCTGTTTTTGAGCCTACGGTGTCCAAATATCCTCAAAAGATCCTTAGAAAATTCTCTAGGCTTTCTCATTTTGCTAATCTGAATAATAAGATTTGGTTATCTATAGAAAGGAAGTAATATGTCAAATCTTGTGGGATCATCCATAATTCCTTCATATCAAATTTAACTTTGGGGGACAAGAAGGTTTGGCTGCATTTGTTTATGTTGGAAGCTCATCAAAAGCCAAAGTGTAGCTGTGGGAGTGCATTCATACTATGAGCAATTCTTGTAATTCATTATGGCTGGTGGGTGGGGATTTCAACTCCATTTCTGCCCCTTCTGAAAATTTAGGAGGCAATCCACCTGATTCCAATTCTATGAACAACTTTAATGACAATATCAGCTTGGCTGGCTTATTTGATCTTGGTTTCACTGGACCCAAGTTTACTTGAAGGAGAGGACCTTTGTGGGAAAGATTGGATAAAATCCTTGTTAACTCTCTCTGGTTGAATGAGTTCTTACATACCTCTGTCCAACATCTCAGCATGACAGGTTCTGACCATAGGCCTTTACTCATCACTATTTCTGCATCTCCATTCAAGCTCAAAGCTAGCTTTAGATATCTCAACATATGGTCCTCTCACAATGATTTTCTTAATCAAATTTCTTTGTGGTGGAGAGATTGTCACCACTCTAATCCTCTCATCAAACTATGGATGCTGCAACAGAAGATTGGCAAACAATTATCTAAGTGGAACTGGACTGTGGTGGGGGATGTTAATTTGAGAGTACATGAGGCTGAAAAGGAAGTGCATGACATGGAGACTAGGCTTGAGAACAATCCAGATACCAAAATGCATTTACTGCTAGCTAATGAAAAACTGATGAATGCTATTTGTATGCAGGAGGAATTCCATGCTCAAAAGGCAGCAAAAACTAGATTTTGTGAAGGGGACAGAAACCAAAGTACTTCCATGCTTGTATCAACTATAGATGGAGATACAATACCATTCACAAGATTAAAGATCCATCAGGGCAATGGATTCAATCAGAAGACTTAATTGCATCTAGTGCTATTTAGTATTTTTAAACTCTTTTCACTCAACCTCCAGTCACCAGACTTCCAATTCAGCAAGATCTATTTGATCAGAGTTACACAAGAAACCTGAGCATGGAATCTATCCATAGGGAATTGGAAATTTGGTCAGCCCTGACCCCAATTGACAGCTCCAAAGTTGCTGGCCTAGATCGATTCTAAGCATATTTCTACAAGAAAGTTTGGAAGATCAACAAAGGGGATATTATTGAGGCAGTACAAGGTCTTTTCAAAGGGATGGATCTGCCTAACTAGTTTAAATGCTCTACCATTGCCTTAATTCCCAAAAACAACTCCAAGCTCTTTTGGGATCAGTTCAGGCCTATTAGTCTCACTAATGTATTGTCAAAAATTATTAGCAAGGTTATTTCCAACAATTGCAGCCTCACTTACCTCATCTCATCAGTGAAAATCAATCAACTTTTGTGCAAGGAAGAAGTATAGTGGAGAATGTTCTCCTGGCTCAAGAATTAGTCCTAGATCTGGACAAATAGTTTAGAGGAGGGGATCTTATTTTTAAACTTGACATCCAAAATTCCTATGAAACCATACACTGGGATTTCATTGAGGAGGTGCTTTCAGCTAGGGGATTCTCTCAACCCTTCATTTCAACTATTAAACCCCAAGTTATGAATTTGTTGAGTCTCAGAGGATCTTAGTGAATGATTTTAAAACACAATATGACAACTTCAATTTGCCCTTCAAAACATTCAAGAGATTTCAAAGTGCTCTGAGCATGACCCTGAACCACTTTGAAGATTTCTTGAAATATTTTGAGTTTATTTTAAATTTATCATATTGTTCTATTAATCATCCAAGGTTAAGCTAAGGTTATATCATTGCTTAAGGAAACCTAATGTTCTATTTATCCAGTGGCTAAGAACTCCATTAATATTTCATTTAAGAGTTAAGTTGGTGGGTGCCCTAAAGTAAAATTTATGTAAGCAAAGGTTTTAGTTTCCAAAGTTAAAATTGGGCTTGTGGTGTAAAGAGGTGTTAATCCTAAATCATGTCATCTTCTAAATCCAATCAAATTTGTTTAAATGTCAAGCCTAGGTCACTACCAGCCCTGAACAATCACAATAGGTGAAATAGTAATTAATAGAATTTTGATTTAAATGGAATCCATTTTTTATTGAAAGATCACATCATCATCAATTTTAGGCCTAAGATGAGTAAGTTATCATCTTCTTAGCTTAAGCCCCTCACTTAAGAATCATTTGATCTTAATTGACTTCCGAGTCATGACGATTAAGAAACTTAGAATTTTGATCTTATTATTGAAAATGTGGTAAGCGAGTTACTACATTTTAATGCCATTATATTTCAATCATCCAAACATGTTCATCAAAATTACTCATTTTTCCTTTTGTTAACCCTAAATTTTTTTTAAGGTTCAAAAATCTAAAGTTACCCCTTTGCCTCTAGGGCTCTTCACCTCATAACTCATTAATCAAAATTCAAATGACTTGGAGAGTTTAGAATGTCATATCCATGAGTTAATTAAAACATAGAGGAGGAAATGTGATTTTTAAAAATTTAATTCAATTTAATTTAAATAATTATTTAAATTTTAAAAGGTAGCAATTTTAAAGTTGATTTCACTTAGCTTATTCAAAATAAATTTTTTATTCATGAGAAAATTACTAGAGGTCCCCTTAGGTTAGAGAAGCACATTGACAAAATTTCATTATTTTTTGAATTAAATATTTATTATTATTATTTAATTATTAACAAATTTCAATGATTTAATTAAATGGAAAATAATGTTTTAATTGCAAAATTTATTTATATATTTTTATTAAACTTCTCTGAGTTTAAAAAACTTAGAGAATCAAATTTTATATTTTTATGATTTGTAATTTATTTATTATAATTATTTTAATGAGAAAAATAAGGAAAATGTATTTTTAAGGTCTTACAATTTATTTTTTAACTTGGAAAAGTTAAGAAAAATAATTTAAAGAGTCCCAAGTGATCAAGGGACCATTATGAATATTTTAAAACATTTTTGTATTTTTTGGATTTTTTAATCATTGTAAATATTTTAAATTCAAATCAAAGCTAAGAATTTAAGTATTTTCTCAAAAATAACTTTTATTTTTCATAAGTGCCCCTCATCCAAAAGAATAGAGAAAATCACTTTTCATAATTTTTCCAAGTGTATTTAGTTTATTATAATAATTTTTTTTACAAAAATACAAGGTTTCTCAGAAAATCAACTTTAGTTCTCAAAATTAGTCAAATAATTTTTAATTTTTTATAGGGGGTAAACATGATTTTTATACATAATGTGAAATTGATTTTGTCAATTTTTTTATTAATATTTAATTTAAAAACTTAAAACAAGATATATGCATTTAATTAATACGAGAAATGTACAAAATGATTCAAATCATCATATAATTTTTCCTAAGCTTCTCTGACCACAAGAAACATACTAAAATTATCATCATAATTTTCCAAGTAATACTTTAATTAATATAATTAGAATAAGCCAAAGTAGCCACCCTAGCTTAAAAATTAGGATTAGAAGCATAGAGATGCTCTCTAGCCCTGGAAAAATTAGAGGACATAGCCTCTGTCATAAGGAACAAAGCCTCAAAATGTCAAGCGATGGTGAGCAATGTTTGATGTGAATGAATTAAAATGCTCTAGAGAGTATTTAAGTCATTAAAAATGAGAGAGTGATCAATTAATTTTTATTTTTAATCTGCATAGAGACGTGATTTTTATTATTTTTATTTTTAATCCATATTTTTCTACTTAAATACACGATGCCAAATCATCCTACGAGGCTCTGAACTCACGCGCGGCGCTCCACCATTTGACACAATTTGACACCGCCGTCCACGTCAGCTGCCACGCGGCCCGCCTTTTTGCACCAAGGGTTGGTCCGACTTGATCTCCTCCGTCCATCAAATAGACCCATGATCGGAAGGCTCCCCATTATCATCCCCAAATGAGCTAACTTGAGAACCATTCATAGTAAAACCTTAAGACCTTCGTCTAGAATCAACCAAATTGAATGGCGTTTATTCATATACCTTCGTATACTTGAAAAAAGTATTTTTATAAAACTTATATAGTATGACATACAGTAAGTACGTATGGAGAATCAAATGAAGATTGATTTTGGGTTGAAGTTTTATACCATTATCTGAGAGGGGAGACCTCAATTAGATGGTTGTGGCAGCTTCAATTGGGTCCAACGAACCTCTAAATGATGTCTTAGGCCTTGATGAATTGTCTAAGTATGATTTCAATCAGAGTGGATTTCAGGTGTTGGTGTAGAGCAATGTTAGAGGCTGTTTGGGATGGGGCTTTTATGGGGGATCAACTCCTCTAATTGTAACGATGGTATGTGCAAAGTTGATTGTAGTTTGGTGAAAGATGGAGGTGTAAGGAAATATGTCATAGTTTGAGCTAAATTTTTAATCTTAAAATTGAGCTCTACAGTGAAAACCAGAGGGAGAAAACCGTGAGATTAAACTGAGGTGTTCTTGGAGAGACTTTGGAAGAAAATAGACAAAGTTTCCCCAAGGAATTTGCTAACCTTCCCTTTTTCCAAGGAGGGGTCAATTTAAACCCATGGTTGTCTGGTGGAGGTCAGGGCTTGGCAGTGGGAGCTAAGGCTGGCTAAGGTGGAGTGAAGAAAGGTACAAGCAACCAACTGGAGTGAGTCAAGTTAGGGAGTTCAAATTTTGGGTTTTGGCCATTTAGGCTCCTTTGAGGTCACTATTTCTGGTGGTTGAGGTGGTGGATGGCTATGGTCTTGTCAGCTCTTGGCTCAACGAGGTTAGGGGAGGATTAATTATGATTTACTCCCAATGACAAGTGATGATGACAAAGTATTTTCAAAGTAAGGCTAAAAATGTTTACGATCCCTTACATCAATGGAGCATTTGTCAATTGCTGACCAAGGTGGTTTAAGTGAATTTAAGTTGGTCAAAAGAGTCCAAATGGTGGCTGTGGTGACATTAATGAGGTCACTTTAGTATGGCTAAGTCAATTTTGGTGTAGGAGTTCAATTTGGGTCAAATTGTCTTGAAGTTGGGTTTGGATTTGGTTATCCATGATATTGAGCTCAATTGATTGATCAATTTGATTATATGATTTTCAAAAAGAGTTTAGAGAAAAATTTTAGTGGTTCTGAGTTTATTTGGAAGTTCAATTTGGAGGAATTTGGTCTTTTAGTCAATTTGGGGGTCTTGGGTTGGATTTAGGTTTAGGTTTGGCTATGGTTGGGCTAGGTCCAAATTTATGGCCCAATAAATTCTAGGGAAATGTTATAAAGAGTTTTCAACAAAATTGGGTTCCAATTTTAGGGTTAGGGTACTCAATTTGGTGGAATTTGGGCATGTGGCTAAATTGGGGTAGATTTGGGGATTTTAAATTTGGGTTGAAATTGAGTGGAATTGAGGGTTTAGAAAGGCCAATTGAGGGCTCAATTTTATTATTAGGAATGTTAGGAAGAGTTTGGGCGCCAATTTGAGGCAATTGAGTGGGCTATGGGGTTCAATTGGGTTAGATTGGGTCATGTGGTCCAAATGGGTGGTTTTGTTATGGATCAAAATTGAACTCAAGGCATGGGTCAATTAAGCTTAAGTTTGGTTTTAAATAATCATAAGAATGATAAATTTGAGTTTATAATTAAACTTGGGGAAAAATGAGATGAAATTGAGGGACATTTAGGGTGAATTTAGAGAAATTGGGCCTTTAAGCGCAATTTGGGGCTTTTGGTGAAAATGGTCGAATTGGGAAAATTAGGTTTATTTGAGGGGTCCATACTGGTTTTGGAGATATTTGAAATGATTTTGAGGGTTTTGGGAAAGTCTGGGCCACCAAGGGTATTTTTGTAATTTAGGTAAATTTGTGGGTAGTTTGGTAATTTAGAAAATTTTGGAAGGCTTTGGGAAATTTGGGTAGTTTCGAATGGTTTGTGATGATTTTGGAACAAAACTAGGTAGTTTGGGTAATTTTGGGAATTGTGCTCAATTTTAAGGTTTGGGGGTATTTTGGTAAATTGGTTAGATTTAGGGCAAAAGGCTAAGTTGGGTACTTAGGTAAAAGTTGGATTGTCAACCACCCAATTTGAGTTGTGGACCAATGGAATCCTCTACTTTAGGTCCTCCATGTATTGGTCTTAGCTAGACCCTATCCTAGGGCTAGTGGGTCTAGGGGACCATCTACATTAGTTTTCCAAAGGAAGAATAAATCAAGGCCAACATGTTTGGGTTTAGGGTTGTGAGTGGGATGTGGAATGCAAGTGCGTGTAAGTGAGTGAACTAGCTCTAGACCAACACCTAGGGTCAACCCTAAGGTGAAGCAGTCCTATGGGGATACCCCATGAGATCCCCAATATTGACCTTACCTGCTATAGATTAGGACCAGTATGTGGATCTTCAAGTTGAGCAAAGATGAGTTTAAAATTTCTAATTGTGAGGGTTCCGTTTCTAGTCCTCTAGAAATAGTCAACAGGAAATTCATATGGCTAGACCATAAGCTACTAAGGAGGAAACTATACCTCAACCAAAAGTGAGGTCAACAAATTGACCCCCAAAAGGTGTATTGTGTTGGGCAAGCGCGTATTAGGGTTGACTTTGGGGTAGTTAGGCCATTATTAGTTCATGGGTTCAATGTGGTTTCTAGTGATCAAAGCTTGGGTTTGGGCTAGGCTAGCCATATAAATTGGCACAATTGATTGATCAACATTGTGTAGATGGATGTTATGAAGATTTTTGGTGAAGAATTGAAATGATTTTGAGTTCAATTGGAGGGTCAATTTGAAGAATTTTTTAAATTTGGTCAATTTGGGCATGTTAGCCTAGACATGGGTCTAGGTTGGGCTAAACTTGAGCAAAGTCCAAATAGAATGGTTCAAGTTATCAAGGGAGATGTTGTGAAGATTTTTCATGCAGGAATGGAATGGAAATGTTGGGGCTAAGGCCATCAATTTGGTGAGATTTTGACACATGACCAATTTGAGGCAAATTTGGCTTTTTTTGACTTAGGTTGAAATAAAATAAAATTGAGGCTTTGATTGAGGCATTGCCAAGGACAATTGAAGGTCAATTTTGATTTATGGGAATATGATGAAAGTTTTTCAACACAAATTGTGGCAATTTGAGATGGCCATGGGTTCAATTTGGTGGAACCAAGTCATGGGGCCAAAATTAGGATTTTGAGTTAAATCAAAATTAAGGTCAAATCATGGACCAATTAAGCTTAGATTTGGTTTATATTGGTCATAAAAAAAAGTGAATTTGAATTTAGAATTGAAATTGGGATAAATTGAGGCCAATTTGATAAACATTTGAGGTGATCTGGGAAAATATGGGCCTTTAAAAGGCAATTTGGGGGTTTTGGTCAAAGATGGTCAAATTGGCCAAATTGGGTCATGTGGTAGTTGAGGAAAATGAAATTTGGAATATTTGGGAGGTTTTGGCAATTTTTAAGATTTCTTAGAATTTTTGAAATTTTGGGGTAAGGAGGGTATTTTGGTAATTTGGCAAATTTTGGTGATTTTGGGTAGTTTGGGTGTTCTCAAATTGTTTGAAATGATTTTTGCCCCAATTTGAGTATTTTGGGTAAATTTGAGAATTTTAGTCAAATTTGGGGTCCCAATGGTATGGAGGTAATTTGGGGGAGTTTAGGGGCAAAAGGCTTGGTTGGCTATCTTAGTAGAGTTGGAGTGCCAACCACCATCAATAAGCCATGGACCAATGAAAACCTCATTTTGGGTCCTCTATGCAATGGTCTTAGCTAAACCCAGCCTAGGGCTAGTGGGTTTAGGGGACCACCTACATGAGTCTCCCAAAAGTATCAAGGGGCCAAAGCCTAGAAGTTTAAGTTTAGGATTGTGAGTGATTGTGAGTGCAAATATGTACCTTAAGCCCTAGAACAACACCCGGGCTCAGCCCTAAGGTCCAGCAGTCCTATGGGTGACTCATCTTGAGTTTCCCCGTAATGACCCCACCTACTAAGTGCTAAAGGTTAGGACCAATATGTGGAACTTCAAGTTGAGTAAAGGGGAGTGTAGAATTTCTAATGGTGAGGGTTACTTTTCTAGTTTTTTAAGAATAGTCAATAGGAAAGTCCTATGGCTAGACCTTAGGCTACTAAAGCAGAAAAAAACTAAACCTCAACCAAAGGTGTGGTCAACAAATGGACCTCCAATTGGTGTGGTGTGCTGGGCAAGCACACCGCGAGTATTAGCATTGATCGACGAGATCAACAAAAAACAACACAAACTCCTAAGTCACTAGACCCGGAAGTAAGTGTAGAGTTGTGTGTGTGATATCTTTCTGCTGGGGAATTAGCAGGTGATTGTCTGATTAAAATAAAGGAATAGGGACTCGCTACGGATTGAATAGTAAATTTTGAGATATGAAATTTCAGGTATTTATAAAGGATGGGAATCAGTATGTAAGTGTTGATCCCAAGGTGGGAATTGAAATTTAAGTATTAATCCTAAAATAAGAATCATATGCCATAATCCATTTAAGGTGGTCTAAAAATTGATTTCAAAAGATGACAATAGAATTGTGTGGGAGAATTGAATCGAGATGGAAAGCACAAAGGATCACATCCGAATCAAAAAGGTAACAATAGTGTAGAAGATGACAACCATTAAGGATATTATGCCAGAAAGAAAGGACTGTAACAGTTTGAATTACCACTGGAGATTTATATTCGAACTGACATCTGACAGGTAGAATATGTATGTCACAAAAGCACTGCGACTCACATCCAACCCAAGAGGTGATGAAGAAAATATCTGTTACTTTAAGGAGGAAAACTCTGAGACTCACATCCAACTCAAGATGAGCGGGGAAATATATCGATCACGTTAGGAAGGAAAGCACTGGGACTCAAACTCAAATTGGGACTCAAATCCAACTTAAGAGGTGATGAGGAAAATATCTGCTACATTGAGGAGGAAAGCTCTGGGACTCACATCCAACACAAGTGGTAATGGGAAAATATATCGATCACAATATGAAGGAAAGCACTGGGAATCACATCCAACCTAAGAGGTGATGAGGAAAACATCTGCTACATTGAGGAGGTAAGCTCAAATATCTGCTAAAACATCTGCTACATTGAGGAGGTAAGCTCTGGGACTCACATCCAACTTAAGTGGTAGCGAGAAAAATTTATCGATCACGTTGTGAAGGAAAGTACTAGGACTCACATCCAACCTAAGAGGTGACGAGGAAAATATCTGCTACATTGAGGAGGAAAGTTGTGGGACTCACATCCAACCCAAGTGGTATCGAAAAAAATATACCGATCACGTTAGGAAGGAAAGCACTAGGACTCACATCCAACCTAAGAGGTGACGAGGAAAATATCTGCTACATTGAGGAGGAAAGCTCTGGAACTCACATGCAATTCAAGAGGTAGCGCGAAAATATATCAATCACGTCAGGAATGAAAGCACTGAGACTCACATCCAACCTAAGAGGTGATGAGGAAAATATCTGCTACATTGAGGAGGAAAGATTTGTGACTCACATCCAACTTAAGAGGTAGCGGGAAAATATAAGAAAATATAACGATCACAAATATAACGATCACATTAGGAAGGAATGCACTGGGACTCACATCCAACCTAAGAGGTGATGAAGAAAATATCTGCTACATTGAGGAGGAAAGCTCTGGGTACTCACATCCAAATCAAGAGGTAGCGAGGAAATATATAGATCACGTTAGGAAGGAAAGTGATGGGACTCACATCCAACTTAAGAGGTGACAAGAAAAAATATATCTCCTTATACAGAAAATATGCAGATTCAAACATGTAAATTTGTGGCAAATGTGTGAATAGAATATAAAAATATGTGAATAACTCGGAATTTAGGTACTGATTTAAAAATGAGAATTGAAATTTAAGTATCAATCTCGAAAAGAGAGTCAAAAGTTAGGACCGACCTCAAATATAGCAAATAAAAAACATAGGACTGACTCAAATATGTGAGAATTGAAATATAGGGACAATTCTCAGAAGAGAGTGTCGGAATTTAGGTACCGACCTCGAATATGGTGAATCAGAAACATAGGAATGATTCAAATATGTGAGAATTGAAATATAGGAACAATTCTAAAAAAAAGTTTATTGTGTTGAATTTGTAGAAATGTGTTATGTGAAAAGGTTAATTTTGTTGAAGAAGATTTGTAGAGTTTTGTGGGGCTTTGTGTAGAATACAAAATTTTGCAAGGATGTGAAAAGGGTTAATGCAGATAAAGATAGTATGTGTAGAATACAAAATTTTGCAAGGATGTGAAAAGAGTTAATGCAGATAAAGATAGTAGTGCTGCGCGCACAAAGAGTAAGAAACTCCAAAACTGGGAGAATCCACTCAACATATTCATTTTCTTTTCTTGTTATTTTTATCACATTTAATTTTTCAAAATATGTCTTTAAAATTTTAATTTTAGTTAGTTGATTTTCAAAAGAAATTATTTTTGTTGTTTATTTATTGTGATTATTTTTTTGTTTGAATTTTATTTTTGTTAAAGATTTGTTGTTTCATTCTTCGTTCATTGATATTCTTAACCAACGCGTGGTTCGTGGCTTCCATCCATCGCACAAAAAGGAAACTGACAAAAAGGCACATTTCTGAGAGAAATTTCTATTAATCTGCTCCAATCAAAATATCACAAATCAAACATAGGTTGATGCATCAAAAAGGTACAATATATAGTCCATATCAAAGTACATCCAGACATCTCATGCCACGTATACATTGTAGGCTGAGTATGTGTGATACATATAAAAAAAAGTGAACCCTCTGACTGTTTTTATCACGTATGATGAGCTCTTGATCAACACACCTTCTAAGCCATACTCCAGAACAAGAGTTCCCTTTACATGTACTTAGAGGGACAACACTCTCATAGCTTGTACGACAGTAGTTCTTCTAGCTCCAGGTCTGGTTGGAATCCATATGGTGCTTTTTTGTCGTCAATTCTATGGAAGGTTGTAGACACCCTATGGTGTCGCACCCTGGAATGCAGTGCTTGGCAACATCTGCCTCATTTCCTTTCTGAACTAAAACTGAACAAACTGGAAACAGAATCTCTACAGCTCCTCTGAACTCGCTAGGGCTGACAATATCAATCTCTTTCCCAAAAAATATATTGCTTTTGCTCATGAATGAGACCGTACAGAAGGGCCTCACAAAATTGTGGTGGTCTATATGGGGAGGGATGCAATGTCCCTCGTCATAGATGTTGATTATGAAACTACTCGAGATACAGGTAGCTCGCAGTATGTTCCATCTGACCATCCTCTTTATTATCCACTTTATTAAAGGAGGTAGTGGATCTACCTAGTCATGTCTAAGGATCCCTGGCATATTTCCCTATCTGATTGTAAAATTATAACAGCAGCCGCACTAAATGGTGATTCTTCCTTTTCCTCTCATCTCTTCCTTTTCCTCTCATCTATTTCTTCAGCTCAGAGTATGTTCTTTCCATGAGAAGGCCTGCTCGGCCTCTATCTCTCAAATCAAAGATGTAATCAAGAATACTTCTTTAATCACTCTCGGAGAAGTCCCTGGTTTACAGCTCTAGGCCTTCAAGTATGTTGACAAATCTTCCTTGGATTTCCTCATAAAATTGAAATTCTCTTTTATTCATCTTGCTTATTTTGTAGTACTCCATCGTACTAGGAGTTGGTAGCTATCGTGGACGTTCCTCCATCTGAACATCGGCAGGAACCCAAACTGGCGCTGGCTGATCTGGAACATGAGTTTCGGCATCTAGAGGGATGTACGACATCGGCAGGAACCCAAACTGGCGCTGGCTGATCTAGAACATGAGTTTCGGCATCTAGAGGGATGTACGACCCTGGGCTCAATGGTATATACTTATCTGTCCCCAGTGGGACGTATGGCTCATCCATCAAAAAATCTAGAGTCAGAGATCCATCTATGGTGGAGGTATACTCTTCCAATGTACTGAAGCCTCGTAAAAGTAGAACATTGCAATCCGAGCATTCTACAAATGCCCCCGTGGTATTTCAGCGTGATGTCCCAGCAGGTATTTTGGCGTTGCACGTCGGCCAACCCGTGCATAAGGCATCTAAAGCTGAAGGTCTGAAGGTGTCTCTGGCTCTATTGGCTCTATGATGAACCCCAGTTCTTCATGTGTGGCAGGTAGGCTGGAAGAAGTTTCTTTCATGTCTAGCTCATAGACATGCCCCGCAGGAATAGGGGTGAGTAAATTGTTAGTTTCTCTCTAACATATGCGTTCTTCTCGTAGAAAAGCCCTCTATTTTATGCGGCTGGCATTTCTGCATTGCATCCTACCAAGCGAAGCATCTAGCAGTCAGTCATTATTGGTAGGCAGCTATTAAGCCTCCAGCAGGTGTAGCTATCATGGAGAGCAGATGGCTGGGCCCCTCCATTGGATCCGCTCTGCTATCACGTTCTTGCCTTTATGTGATGCATTATCTTTTGCGGTCACCCTCAGTAGTGAAGGCAATCCCTCTTTTTCTTTTCAGCTGAGTACATTCATCAGAGGACCTTTGTAGTCCATGTTGACTTGGTTAAAGTCCATGTTGAAGTCCATGGTACTGCCCTGCGGTGTCATTTCCTCATTCAGTACAAGGCTCCAACCATCCTTAAAAGCAAAGATCAGCCTCTATTCTGACATTTTTCTGCAGATGACAGAAAAAATGTCAGTAGGCCAAAACTTGGCATGAGCAAGAATAAATAAAATAATTATTAAAGTAAATTTTAGCTTATTTTAGTGAAATGAATTGTTTATTTATGTATGAATTTTGTTTAATTTTGTGGAATATTATACTCAAAAGTGGAAAGGAGAAAATTTGAAGCTTTTAAATTTTTTTCTCAAAATTTTCATTATATTGAGGTCAACTACAAAATTTGCACCCGGTCATAGACATTTGGCCACATAGAAAACCCCAAAACAATCAAAGTTTCAAAGTTTCAAAGCAAGCGGATGCAAGAGGCATTAGGTTGCTTAATAGGCTTTCAGTTATCATCCATTTTTTGGCAACATGTGTCTTTCGCCCTGGAAGTCCACTAAATGGTAGGCTCCTCCTGTATAGACCTTTTCAACGACAAATGGTCCCTCCCAAGTTGGCTCGACTTTTCCACCTATTTTTTAGCGTACAAGAGAACAGGCCTTTTGAGCACAAGTATGAGGTCACCAACTTTGAATGTACTTGGGCGGACGAATTTGTAATGGGCTTGTACCATCTTTGCCTCGTAAAGCTTCAAATATTGTTGTGCTTCTAGTCATTTTCCCTCGAGACTCTCCAATTCTCCAAAGACTCTCCAATTCTTCAAGTCTGAGTTTTTCACTTTCTTACATTGTGAGTTGATTGGCAACGGCGACTCTGAGAGACGGTGTCTGGATTTCTAGTAGTAGCACGGCCTCGGATCTGTACATGAGCATATAAGGTGTACATTTAGTGGGAGTCCTGAACATCGTCTGATACGCCCACAAGGCTTCTACTAGTTTGTTGTGCCAATCTTTTTTGTTTTCATCGAGTGCTTTCTTAAAAATATGTACCAGTGTTTTGTTGAAGGCTTCAGCCAGACCATTTGCTCTGGGATAGTAATATGTTGAGTATCTTCAATCTATCTCATGTCCCTTGACAAAATTATTAATCTTTGTGCTTCTGAAAGCTGTCCCATTGTCAGAAATTATTCTTCGTGGTACTCTGAAACGGTAAATAATTTGGCTTTTGAAAAATTGAACAATGTGTTGTGTCGTAACCTCACACAATGGTACTGCCTCTATCCATTTGAAAAAGTAATCTGTAGCGACAAGTATAAATCTATGTCCTTTGGAAGATGGAGGGTCTATTGGACCTATTATGTCCGTGCCCCAACACTCAAATGGCCGTGAGGTAACAGTTGGGTGTAGCACATTTGGAGCCTAATGTAAGACCACCCCATGCACTTGACATTGGTGACATTTTCTATGTGTATCCATGCAGTCGGACATCATTGCTGGCCTATAATACCCGAGTCTTTTGATCTTCATTTTCATTTTCGGCCTTGACTAGTGAGCGCCAGACAATCCGGCATGTAACTCTTTGACAAAATTCTGTGCTTCGGCTCTGCTCAAACACCGTAGCCTCATTTGGACGAATGATCTTTTGTATAGAACGTTTCCCATCAAGGCGTAAGACCTTCTTGTGAGGTGGTGTGCCTCAGACTTGTCTTCTGGCAGCTTTCCAGTATTCAAATGTTCTATTAATGGCTTGTGCCAATCTTCATCGACGTCTGCAACTGTATTTATTACTTCTTCTTTTCTGAGCATGTGTAGAGTTTTGAGGTCAATCGAGACAAGACTCGTCTTCCTTGTGCTGTGATTTCAATGGAATCCTCTCGGGGACATGCCATTTCCTTAACAAGTTTTTCTAGAGCGTCGGCATGGCCATTATCTGCCCTAGGAATCCGATAGAAAGTCACATCGGGAGTCTGCTCCAAAAGCTTCATCATGTACTGATGGTATTCTGCCAACCTTGGTTTTAGAATTCTGTATTGTCCGGTGACTTGCTGGATGACGAGTTGGGAGTCGCCATAGATGACAATGTTCGTTATATCCATTGAGATTGTCATTCCCAATCTGATAATTAAGGCTTCATATTCTACTTCATTGTTGGTGCACGACTCTATCAGGTGGTATGAGAACCTCAACATACCCTTATCTGGATTGATAAAGATCAAACTGATCCCTGCTTTGCCTGGTATAATTGTGCCCGATCTTTTATCTTTTTGTGCTGTTGAAGCGCCATCAAAGTACATTTCCCAGCGTTGCACACTAAAAAATTCCATTTGTAGTATTTGCTAGTCTGGTAACTCGTCGTTAAGAGAGGACCCAGTTGGCAGTGGGTGTGCAGCGAGAAAGTCTGCTAGTATCAATCTCTTGATAGCACGGAGGGGAATAAAAGTTATATCAAATTGCAACAAGATCATTGACCA
Source organism: Phalaenopsis equestris (assembly GCF_001263595.1). Classification (NCBI taxonomy): domain Eukaryota; kingdom Viridiplantae; phylum Streptophyta; class Magnoliopsida; order Asparagales; family Orchidaceae; genus Phalaenopsis; species Phalaenopsis equestris. Next base: position 64,863 of record NW_018232611.1, on the reverse strand, counting down.
TCTTGCTAGATGTCCGAAAAGTGTTGTTCGGGTCATCAGATATTCGAACGGATTAAATTTCGAAATTACGGTAATCTTATGAGAAAGCATGTAATGTCTAAGTTTTTGTGTGGTGAAAATTAATGTCAGACAATGCTTCTCAATAGGTGGATACCTTATTTTCATCAGTATTAGGCGACGACTCAAGTAGTAGAGTGCATTTTCTTTACGCTTATCATTGATTTGGGCTAAGAGGGCTCCAAGAGAGTCATCTAAAGCTACGGTATATAGTATCAACGGTTTCCTTAGGATAGAGGCTGCCAAGATAGGAGGTGTCATTAAATATTGTTTGACGTCCTCAAAGGCCCACTGGCATTTTTCATCCCAAACGAATTTGGCATCCTTTTTAATTAATGCCAAGAAAGGTTTTAATTAATGCCAAGCTTTTTAATTAATGCCAAGAAAGGTTGACACCTACTTAAGAGATTAGAAATAAAGCGTCTCAGATATGACAACTTCCCCTGGACGGAACATAGTTGTTTCAAGATTTTAGGTGGAGGCATTTCCAAGATAGCTATGATTTTGTCCGGGTCAATCTCGATTCCTCGATGATGGACAATAAATCCGAGAAATTTCCAGGAGGTAACGCCAAAGGCGCACTTTAAGGGACACTTTAAGGGATTCAGGCGCACTTTAAGGGATTCATTTTAAGTTCATATCATCATAACCGTTCAAACACAATCCTCAAATATGGTCTATTTTTTATTTTTCATTTACTTTTGATGACCAAATGATCCACGTAGCATTCTACTTGGTTGTGAATGAGGTCGTAAAAAATTTTCATCATTGCTCGTTGATATGTTGCTCCGGCATTATTTAGGTCAGACGACATCACTATGTAGCATAAAATTACGATCGGTGTTATGAAGACCGTAAGTGCTGCATTCTCGAGAGCAATCTTGAGCAATCTTGATTTGGTTGATTCGTCTATGAAGGAGAAAATTTCATGTGTTGAAGCGATATCCACCATCATCTCTGTTGAAGCGATATATCTCTGGTATGCTGGTATGGGTAGTGGAAACTCGTCTTTTGGGCATGCCTTGTTCAAATCTCTGAAGTCAACACAAAAAAGGATATGTCTGTTTTTGTTCTTAACAGGTACAATGTTAGTCAACCATGTGGGGGTACTGTTCTTATTTTACAAAGTTGGTGTCTATTAATTTCTTTACCTTGACGATGACTTGTTGTTCTATTTCGAGGTGCTTTCTCCTGGGAGTTTGTTTTACAGGGGTTATATTCTTGTTCACACCGAGTTTATGAACTGCAACCTCTGCTGACAGTCCTGACATTTCATCGTAGCTCCATGCGAAGTAATCTTTGAATTCTGTTAACAGTTTGATCAATTCTGAAGATTCTTTGCGATTGAGTAGAGAACTTATAAATGTAGGTTGGGGTTGTTCTTCAGTCCCGATGTTAATCTCTTTCAATTCATTAATGGTAGATTTAATTTCCTCCTCAAATTCTAAGGGAGCATATTCTATTAGTTGATCAGTAGAGTCATCCTCTATATCAAGGCAATCCTCCTCTGACTCATCAGTAACAATCATGCAAAATTCAAAATCATTGACTGGTCCGACTGTACCAAATTCGAGGCCTTTTGAATTTGGAGTTCTACTTTTAACATTCCATAATTTTTCAAAAAGTTAAAATTTATCTTTTGGCATTTGTTTTGGTAAGTGTCCCTGTTGAATTAACTTTTGAACACAAGGCGAGAAGTAACCAAAAGGAAATTTCATTAATTCATTAGGATTATTATCCCAATTTATATGTGTTTCAAGCTTAGTAGAGGTAGAAGCACAATAAAATTTGATCGGTTTTGTCAATACTACTGACTTCCTTAACTTCTAAACTCTTGATCTTTTGAGGGAGAATCAGAGTAAAGGTCATAACATTCACATAGTGGTTTATCTGATCATACATTATTTCATATTCATTTTTCTCTGTATCTTCTAGGGATATCTCGTACAGAGGTTTCTTCAGTTTTGCCATCATTATCTCATCTTCAGAACTGTCTTCATCACCAATATTGATTGTTGGCCTAGTCCATTCAATGATTAAGTTGATTCTTCCTTGTCCACATCCCCGACCTCGACCTCGGGTGCACGAACTAAAATAACCTTCACCAACTCGTTGTAAGAGAGTAGTGGAGCATCGCTGAAGTGGAGTTGAATGACCACCCCTTTGTAAATCTTCTGAATCTTCATCTTTGTTTGTGATAACTTCATGAGAGAAGACATTCTTCTTTGGAGGCTCATAGTAGGCACCATCTTCATGAATACCAACTTAATGCACTAAAAATGGTTGTAATTCTCCTTTAATGCAATTTGACCACCTTTGCAGTAGTTGATGCCCGGGTGTAGAGATGATGGAGCCATATTGTGTTGATGAATGCATGGTCAACCCAGTAGAGTGTTAAAAGAGGTCTCAGCGTCAATGATATGAAATTTAGTGATTGTTACGATTTCTCCATCCTTCATAAGTAATGTAATTAATCCAAGGGCTCTTTCTCCCTTTTGGTTGAATCCTCTAAACATCATTTTCTCGGCCGTAAGTTCTTGTGCATAAATATCTCAGCAGGCCAATGTTTGTAGGCTCTTCAAGTTAAGAGATGTTCTAGGATCTATAAAATCTCTGGACAACACAAATCTGCTGATGTTGATAGAGATGTAAAGTGGACAATTGTGGCCGGCGGTACCGAGTAGTAAGTCTTCATCTGTTAAAGTTACCCTAGGTTGTTCTTTCAATGAACAAACTTCATCTGAGGATGTGCTGGCCAACGAAGCTAAGCAAATATGTAGATCAAGCAAAGCGGTAACTTTAGACTCTCTCATCTCCTTCGACAGGATTAGAGCATCGTAGATGCTTAATTGGGTCGGTAACTTCGTAAGATGAGCTAGCACGTTGTAGTATATTTTTTATGATCCTCTAATTTTATCTTGATCTTGTAGTTCTTCCACTGGTGGAGGTGGGGGTATCTCCTCTCAAATCATTATCTGCTTTCCTTTGTCTGTTGGAGCTGTTCTTGTAGGTAACACTTTTCCGCTCCTTAAGTTAACTTCTGTGATTTCTTCTTCTTGAGAGATCATTGTTGAATTTTCTAGTGTCTCCTCCTATTCATCAAAAAGATGTAGGTTGATGGTAAGTGGTGTACCATGATGCTTGAGAATTGGCTCCTCGCTATCGGTGCTGTCGTAAATGGTGTCATTGATGTCTTCTTTGGACTTGACAATGAGTTCACCGGATTTAAGTACAATTTGACGATCTTTTTAGGGATTGAGATCGAATATAGATTTGTCATAATCAGTTATGTTGTCACTATAAACATCTGAAAGATAGCCAAAATCACAATCATTATATTCATAAGTCCCTAGAGGGATAAAATGATAATCATACAAAGTCAGGGGTTCAAGGATTTTCTTCCCCAAATCCAAGATAGCTAAGCTGGTAAAGGCAGTCCCTATCCTACTCCCCATGCTATCAATCTTTGTAGTGACGCTTTTCTTTTTCTTTTTGGTCCTTTACAATGATTGATCTCCTGATAAAACCTTCATCTTGAGCTTTGTATGCTGCAGACTCTGAATGAAGGCTTGGCTTGATGCAGACTAGATCTTGCTCAGTATTTTCTTAAATGATCTGCTCCATACCTCATTCCATTCTTCTTCTCTGGTATATGCAGAAGATTGTTTCGATGAATCCTGTATTTTATTGAGAACCTGCTTGAGTTCATCCCAAGTTGTACTCCATCCATTTGTTCTAGTATACGGATCGATTGGGGAGATAGATTGGCTCGGCTGAAATCATATTTATAGAACCTTTTTCAGGTTCTCTTAAATATTCTTTTTGGATTGTTATGTTCTCCTCTTTAACGTTCCTCTCAAGCTAGTCCTTAAAGATGAAGCATCCCTCTATAGTTTGTCCGAGCAATCAGTTGTATAGGCAATAATTTGGTTCATTTTTCCTACCCACCTCTTCAGGCTTCTTCGCGTCTGGTAATCTGACTTCTGGCTTCTACATCATACTTCTAAATATTTTAGGTATGGCTTCATCTTTGAAAGAATGCACTGTTTTATGTTATTTTGATAGGAACATTTCCCTCTCTCCTATTCGAGGTGATCATTTTTGAGGCGGTCGCTGGTTGGACTGACTAATTTGTTTTTGTGCATACTATGATGAAGACTGGTGAGGATCTTCTGTATATATCTTCATCGACAATTTCCCTTTGTTGATGGTCACTATTATTCCTGATTTCTTTTCAAACACTCTGGTCACCTTAGCCTTTTCGTGTGACTCCATGTGCTTGATTTCTTCTTATAGATTGCTTGCTTTATTGAGTAGTTTCTCGAAGGATTTAATGGTGAGTCCCTTGAGCATGAAAGCTACTGGCCCATGAATGGTTTTGAGTAGAATCTTAATTGCATGATGTTCTTGTAGCTGAGGTTCACATTTCATGCTAAGGTTTCTTGACTTTAAAATGTAGTCTACCAAGGTTTTGCTAGGCTTTTGCTTTTCCATCATGAGATCTCCAATAGACACATGATGTTGCGTTTCAGCAAATCTTTTCATAAATAATTGTTCCAAAATGGAAAATGTCTTAACTGACCTTTTGGGCAGATCAGCGTACCAATCGAAAGCAATCCCTGACAAGCTGCTGATGAACTGCTCGAAGAGTAAAGCTTCACTATTCCTCATGTTGCCACAGCTGGCTCTGAAATGTGCTATATGTTGCCTAGGATTTCTAGTCCCATCAAATATCTTAAAGTTTGGGGACACAAAACCCTTGTGGAAAGTCACTTCATCAAATTCCTCTAGGTAATGTCTACCCTTTAAAACCAAGGCACTACCCTTAATTTGGGTTAAGGCATCCCGCACTTGTTCAACCATTTGCTTGAACTCTTTCTCTGGCATGACGTTTTATGGCAAATCCTTTCTATGTTATTCTTTGCTATTTATTGAACCAACCTCTTTTCTTTCATCTATGATGTGTGTGATCTCCGGCAGATTGATCTATGGAGAAGCCAACTGCGGCGCTTGTGATTGTCCCTGAATAGTGGCCATAGCGGTCATGGTTATGGCCATTTCTTCTATTGTTTTCTCCAGTATACTAACTTGTTCATCCCTTGGGTGGATAGCATTACGCAGCTCATCTACAACGTTCTCTTCGGTTTGAGGTTGAGCCCTTCATCTACAACGTTCTCTTCGGTGTGAGGTTGAGCCCCGCGCGCAGATGGAGCGGCTCCGGGTTTGGTATGTGGCTGCCCTTGTTTCAATTACATGGACATCCATGAAATCTTCCTCTAAGCAATCATTATAATCAAAATTTTCATCATTATTATCAACAAAGAGTCCATGCTTTAGAGCTAACTCAGAAATCTCGATCCTGGGTTTCTCAACTTTCTCTTCAATTAACGATTCTTTGATTGCTTTAAGATTTGGAGGACCCTGATGGACCTCCTCTTCTTGTTCCTCCATCTCGCTGGCGATTGTTACGACAATGGCAGATATTTTGGATCCTGGTTTCATTCCCTATCCTTGTCTCGCGGGCTCACTGGACTCCGGGCCTGTTTTGTTGCAACAACCTTGGGTACCCATACCTTTTTCTTTTCAAAGATGATGCCCTAGGACGGAGCATCTTAGTTGAAATATAATTATGTTGAGGGAAAGTATGCTCCCCGTGGTGTAGACCAGCTACAGTGTCAGTTAATCATCATGTCTTTGCTTCTGGGAATGTCTTAATATCTCTATAATGGGTGACATGTAAGATCTTTGGATCCAGTCTCGACTTAATCGGTAGACGGCCTACGGTCCTGGTGGCGGTATAATTAGTAGTAATTACTGCTTCCCTCCCTAGCGACAACGACTTTATATATGCTCAAAAATATAAGAATTTGATACTGCTATTAGAAGATTTAAATCCCTGGTAACGACGCTAAAAACTTGACAACGATTATAGATTTGATAAAGATGTGTATAAAATATTCAATAATTGCGAAGTCACACTTATCAACACAGGTATACGTATCGCTCAAGTAATACAGGGCTCTAATGGAGTCCTGGATATCGATCCCACGGGGAGTAATATTAGAGGCTACGAACTAAGATCTAAAAAATCAATACTTAATCATAACAATATAGTTCAATTTACATATTTGTCACTAATAAGCAATTGAAATAAAAATGTAATTTTAATAAACTCTTAATTAACCAATTCTACTAATAAAGTTTCTAATGTGAAGTTCAATATATAAGAAAGCATTCTTCTCCTTGTCAAGAAATTTAAGTAAATGGAAAAATTGAATCAGTTTAAATTATATTGTGTAAAATAGGAGCATACCTACTCTTTATCCTTTAGACCAGGCATAAAGATCATTAGCTAATCCTATGCTTGGTTACTGAATCTGTGGCTTGGCTGGGAGGATACCGGCTCTCACTTTGTAGGTCCCACCTTCCCCTCACTTGAGGGTTAACATCTACACTTCAACATCCAAATGAGAGGATCGAATTGAGGATTTCAGTCTGTCACTCTAAAATCTCCAATTCTACGCCCGATAAGTTTTATTTCCCTATTTATTTGCACCCAACTTTCAAGGACTTTCACCTCCCTAAATCTTTGATGTAATCTTCACTATAGTTGTAAAAATCAACTTATTTTAACAAATCAATTCGCCAGATTAAAAGTAAATTAATATTAAAGTGAAAAGATCATCATAACTTCTTTAACATTCTCATGGCACAACCAATTCAAATCACCATTTCACAAAATCTCAAGACAAGGAGAAAGACAGAGAAAACTACTCAGAACTCATGGAGAAGATACGACAAAACTATATTTCATTTGGATTGCTTTCAATCCTAAATATTAATCTTTTCTTTTCAGGGATTGTTGTGAATCCTTTCTTTTTCTTCTTCAAGTGAAGATTACTATATCTTGATAGCCTTTAAAAATTTTGAACTTTACTTTTTTTTCCCTAAATTTGAAACACAAAGCATTCCTTTACCTTATAAGTATTTCATAGCGTTTACATCACTGAGGGATATCTCTACTAGTAGAAGGTTCTTTACACCTAATCCTAGATGTCCATCCTTCATGGGATTCATACGTCTTTAAATTAGCTTTAATAATGGGTTTAATCTCTCTATTAGAAACGCGTCGGTTGAGAGAACCGACGTGCTCGCCGTCGGCAGCCTTGATGGCATCATCGGTGGCCTTCTAGAATTCTTAATTTTGGACTTTCGGGAAAAACTTGTCGTCGGCGGCGTCGAGCCAGCCGTCGGCGCCCAAGATCAAATCTTCATATTTGGTCTTTTTTGCTCCAAATTCACTCCATTTTCCATATTTTTGCTCCAATGACCATAAACAAAATCTCAAGACAAGGAGAAAGACAGAGAAAACTACTCAGAACTCATGGAGAAGATACGATAAAACTTTGAATTTATATATACAAGGATCTCAACTTCTAACATGAAATTCAGAGGCATTTCATTCCTTCTAGATATATTGCCTACTCATTGGAATCAATCACAAGTTTTTATGTATTTATAAATATCTCTAAAGAAAGTAAGCCCATAGAATCCAACTTGTAAATTTTTTTAAGCAGTTTTATCAGTTCCAAAATGTCCTCCAAATTCAAAATCATGACATTTCTGAATAATTAGTTCAATTTCTTCATAAGGTACACATCTTCTCATAATAAAATTCTTACATTATTTATAAAAATAAGGCTCAACCCAAAAATATGTTTTTTCATCATGAATTAATTTTCTTTGTTGTTACAATGTCAGCATAGGTGGCAAAATATCAATTACAATATAATTAATAATATCAGCATACCATGGTATTTTCCACTCATTAATATTGTAGAGTTGTTCATCAGGGAAACTGTCCATACGTTTATTGTCGGTGTCCAATAATTCATGAAATTTTAATCTCGACAAATGATCAGCAATTTGATTATCAGTTCCCTTTCTATCAATAACCACAAAATCAAATTCTTGCATCAAAAGTATCCATCTAATTAACCTTGGTTTGGCATCCTTCTTTTGCATCAGATATTTAATAGCAGAGTGATCAGTGTGCACAATACATTTAGTCCCAATTAAATAAGATCTAAATCTGTCAAAAGCATACACAATAGTCAGTAGCTCTTTTTCAGTAACAGTTTAGTTAATTTGAGCATCATTAAGAGTATATAACTTTAAAAATCTTATCTTACCTTTGTCCAAGAACAGCTCCAATAGCATAATCACTAACATCGCACATCAGTTTGAATGGTTTCTCCCAGTTAGGTGAAACCATTGTAAGGGTTGTGATTAACTTTCTTTTAAAAAATCAAAGGGATTTAAACAGTCTTCAGTAAACTCAAATTTCTTGTCCTTTTCTAAAAGTTGGCATCGAGGTTTGGTAATTTTTAAAAAATCTTTAATATAACGCCTATAAAAACCAACATCTCCAAGAAAACTTCTAACCCCTCTTACATTAGTAGGAGGTGTTAATTTAGATATAACTTGAGTTTTTGCAGGGTCTACTTCCATACCATTTTCCAAAATTTTATGCCTTAACATAATTCCTCCTGCAATAATAAATTGATATTTCCCCCAATTTAGAACTAAATTAGTTCTTTCGCATAACTCCAAAACCTTTTTAAGATAATTTAAGCATGCGTCAAATGATGTTCCAAATACAGAGAAATCATCCATAAACACTTCTATTCCCTCATCAATTAACTTACTAAATATAGACATCATACATCTCTAGAATGTTGCAGGTGCATTACATAATCCGAAAG
>NW_018232611.1:52522-55890 GCF_001263595.1 Phalaenopsis equestris | reverse complement strand
AATGAATTGGACTTACCTAAGCACTGTCCAAAATAGGATATATAATTCCAGAGTCTAACCATTTCAAAATTATTTTCTTGACTACTTCTTTCATCATTGGGTTTAATCTCCTTTGTGGATCAACTCGTGGTTTATATTGTTCATCCAGTATAATTCTGTGCATACAGATCGAAGGACTGATTCCTTTAATATCAGCTAACGTCCAACCAAAAGCTTTCTTATATCTTTTTAATGTATCCAAAAGTCTTTGCTCTCTCAAATCATTTAACTCTGAAGATATATCAATAGGTAATGTAGATGAGTTTCCCAGAACACATACTAGAAGTGGTTAAGCAATATTTTTAACTCAACTTTAGGTGATTTTATAATTGACAGAACTAGATTCTTATCAGAATTTTCCATAATATCCAGCATATCAAATCTTTCTTGAACAAAATCTAGTTCTTCATTTTATATTTCATCCAAAATAACTTCATCTTTGTATTTAAAATCTTTTTTCTCTTCAAAATATTCTTTAAAATGCTCGTTAAATAGATGTTCACTAATTTTCATGCAAAAACATTCATTATCTCTTTCAACAGCAGGGTATTTCATGGATTTTGCAATGTTAAAACTCACTTCTTGATCGTTAACTCTCATAATTAATATTCCCATTTTGAACATATATCATAGCTTTTCCATTAGCTAAAAACGTTCTCTCTAAAATTATAGGTATTTCTTTATCTTCCTTTAGATCTAAAACAATAAAATCCATAAGAAAGATAAAATTATCAACTTTTACTAATACATCTTCTATAATTCTCTTAGGATAAGTAACTGAATGATCCGCTAACTGAAGAGTTACATAAGTAGGTGAGACTTCTCCTAATCCTAATCTTTTGAAAATTCGTAGAGGCATAAGATTAATGCTGGCTCCCAAATCACATAAAGCTCTTCCATAAAATCTTTTACTAATAGCAGAAGGTATAGTGAAACTACCTAAATCTTTTAATTTTTCAGGAAGCTTTTTTTGAATAATTGCACCACACTCTTCGCTAAGTGCAACAGTCTTATTATCAGTGAACTTCCTTTTCTTGTTCAAAATATCTTTCATAAACTTCACATAATTAGACATTTTCTCTAAAGCTTTGACGAAAGGAATATTTACCATTAATTTCTCAAGAATTTCTATAAACTTGGAAAATTATTTATTCTTTTTGTGTTGCTTCAATCTTTGATTAAATGGTGGTGGAGGTTTCTCCACAGTAATTTTCATTGGTGTAAGTGGATATTCTAAATCTAGGTATTCATGATCCTTTTTTTTGTATCCACTCCCTTTTTAGTTTCTAGTTTTCGTTTCTTTATGTACTCTTGTTTCCAATTCTTTTACACTTTGTACTTCGTAATTGTATCACGTAATTGTATCACTTTTTTCTATTCTTTTCCTTGATCTTTAGGATTTGGTTCCACAGTACTAGGAAAAGTTCCCAGAGTCCGGTTACTGAGCGCAGTAGCGATATGACCGAATTGCTCTTCAATATTCTTGATAGCAGTTCCTTAATTTTGTAACTGGTTTCCTTCAATTTGTAATTGATTTCCTTGATTTTGTGATTGTTGACCCATGTTCAGTATCAGCTCTTCCATAGACAACTTTTTTTTCCTTAAATTGAGTGTTATTGTTAAATCCTGGAGGATAAGAAGGTCTATAATTAACATTTCCTTGGTTAGATGAATTTCCCAATGGGTTTACTGGGTTGTTTATCCATTGTTGATTTGTAGAAGATTTGTTATTCCAATTAAAGTTAGGATGACTCTTCCAACCTGGGTCATAATAGTTCAAATAAGGATTGTTGGGTCTATTTTTACTAGCATTTAAACTCTCATAAGAAGGTTGAACATCCACAAAGTGCTCAGATAAATTCTTTTCCATCATCGTAGGTGTTGGAGAATAAATCATTCCATAATGATCTAATTTCTTTGATATTGCAGCAATCTGCCAAGCTAATATAGATATTGCATCAGAACCATGGATACTAGCCACTCTTTTACGATTTACCCTTTTAGAGGGCCATTGAAAATTATTTGTAGCCATCTCTTCTATTAACGAACAATCCTCATCAAAAGATTTTGACATTAAAGAACACCAGCCGCAACATCTATAATCGATCTAAGAGATCCCACTAATCCATTGTCAAAAGTTTAAATTATCAACCAAACTTGAAACGAATGATGTGGGCACTTCTGATGTGGATATTTTCTGAGTTCTTTAAATCATTCCCAAGCTTCGTATATTGACTCACCTTCATAATCTGACAAAATGATGTTGTCATTTCTAAGTTTAGTAGTTTTTGATGAAGGGAAATATTTGGATAGAAATTTCTATGAAAGTTCTCCCCAAGTTCTAATAAATCCAGGTGCTAACAAATTTAACCACATCTTAGCCTTATCCTTAAGTGAAAAGGAAAAAGTCTAAGTTTAACAACATCGTTCGAAACTCTATCATATTTAAAGGTAGCACAAAGTTCTAAGAAACTAGTGAGATATAAATTAGGATCTTCATTTGGTGTACCTCCAAATTGATTGTTTTGTACCATTTGGATAATAACAGGTTTGAGGTCAAATTAATTAGCAGCTACATCTGGATTTTGGATAGATAAGTGAATTTCATCTGTTGTAGGATTTGCATAATCTCGTAGAGGTCTAGGTTGATGTTCATTTTCTATTCCTTAATTGTTCACATTGTTTTCCATTGTGTTAGGATTTCTAGGTTCTTTTCTTAGTTTTATAATTCTCCTAACAATGCGTTCTAGTTTTGAATCGTAGGGTATAAGATTTTCAGGTCTAACTTTATGCATACAATTGAAATCAGTACATGGAAAAATAGTTAACTAAATATAAAAATAAGTTGCAATTCAAGTAAAAGTTTTCTAATAGTCTTAATTTGTCCGTTACTCTAATTATGATTTTTTTTCTTAAATCTAAGTTTACTCCCAAACAACGGCACCAAAAACATGACGGAGACTTTATCTATGCTTAAAAATACAAGAATTCGATACTACTGCTAGAAGATTAAAATCCCCGACAACGGTGCCAAAAACTTGACAACGGTTATGGATTTGATAAAGATGTGTATAAAATATTCAATAATTACAAAGTCACACTTATCAACACAAGTATACGTATCATTCAAGTAATATAGGGCTCTAAAGGAGTCCTGGATATCAATCCCACAGGAAGTAAGATTTAAAAAATCAATACTTAATCACAACAATATAGTTCAATTTGCATATTTGTCACTAATAGGCAATTGAAATAAAAATTTAATTTTAATAAACTCTTAATTAACTAATTCTACTAATAAAGTTTCTAATGTGAAGTTCAATATATAA
>NW_018232611.1:46798-52511 GCF_001263595.1 Phalaenopsis equestris | reverse complement strand
TGGATAAATTGAATCAGTTCAAATTGTATTGTGTCAAATAGAAGCATACCTATTCTTTACCCCCTGGACCAGGCATAAAGAACATTAACTAATCCTATGCTTGGTTGCTGAATCTGCGGCTAGGCTGGGAGGATACCGGCTCTCACTTTGGAGCTCCCACGTTTCCCTTGTATGAGGGCTAGCACACTTCACCACCCAAATGATTGGACCAAATTAAGGATTTTAGTTTGTAACTCTAAAATCTCCTATTCTACACCCAATAATTTTTATTTCCCTATTTATTTGCTCCCAACTTATTTGCTCCCAACTTTTTGCTCCCAACTTTCAAGGGCTTTGACCTCCTTAAATCTTGGATGTAATCTTCACTATAGTTGTAAGACTTAACATAGTTAAATTGAATGTAAGTTAAGATTGAAGTGAAAAGATAATCAAAACTTCTTTAACATTCTCGTGGCATAACCAATTCAAGTCACCATTTCACAAAATCTCAAGACAAGGAGAAAGGCATAGAAAACTATTCAGAACTCATGGAGAAGATACGAAAAAACTTGGAATTTATATATAAAAGTAAAATCATACTAATTTCAATAATTAAATACCACTTATCTCTAATTCCTCCCCAAATAAACTCCTTAAAGTTCCTCTGAATCTCTTCCTTTCTTTATAACACACAAAATTCTCCTTCGAAGCAGCAAGGAGTAAGAAATCTCTCACTTTCCTTCCACTCTTACAATCTCTCGACAAAATTCCTCACAATACTAACCACTCTCTACACTCTAATGGGCACCACAAAAAATAAAGACTCAGCGGACACCCCATTTTTCAGCCTCCAAATGTTTTTTTTTAAAGTTGTAGAAGAGTTTTCAAGAGTTGCCCAATCGTCCCTTCAAAAATCATCCACATTCAATGTATCTATTAAGAGAACCGACGTGCTCACCGTCGGCGGCCTCGATGGCACTATCGGGGGCCTTCTAGAATATTTAATTATGGACTCTCGAGAAGAACCTGTCGTCAATGGCGTCGAGCCCACCGTCAGCGTCCAAGATGAAATCTTCATATTTTGGTCCTTTTTGCTTAAAATTTGCTCCTTTTTGCATCTTTTTGCTCCAATGACGATAATTCAACATAACTACAACAAAACATCAAAAATATCTTTATTTAAAGTGCAATATCATCAAAATCAATGTAAAATAGGTATGAAAATCTCAACATATTTTCCTTTGGTCAGGTATCAACTCTGTTTCCTAAACGGAACCAAACGGGGATAGAGGTAGGTAACATTTCTGTTAACTTGCGGGACTGTCTCACAGAATTAACGTCCTTCAAGATTTCCCTCTTCATACGAGGGGAAATTTCATGTCCCACTTGTTTAATTAACCTGCTAACTGAACATCCTTTCTGGGTAGCTAGCCTCTTAAAAACTACACTGACTTGGGTGATAGGAGTGAGCTTCTTTCTCTACTCACCATGTCCATGAAGTTGTGGTAATGTGGTGGTGATTTTCCAGATACTTTCATATCCATTGGTATCTGTCAGAGGATGGAATCTATTCCCTTGCAGGAGTGGATAAATTTCAAGTAAAACTTCTTCATCTTGTTGAGGCTCCTCCTCAATGGGTGTCTCCCTAGGAGTCTGGGCTTTGATGACCCTCCAAACTCTTCTGTTGTGGTTCCTCTTTTGAGTTCGGGTTAGCGGTACAGTCCTTCAACTTGAGCCTATTTCAAACAAGAATGGTGGGACAATAATCATTACTTCTTTCCCCTTAGCAGCAATTGAGATAGCAGGTTTGGCGGGTGTCGTGACAGCTGTAGTTTTAGACTTCTTGCAGGAAGATAAGTCTTGAATACAATTGAGATAGCAGGTTTGGCGGGTGTCGTGACAGATGTAGTTTTAGACTTCTTGCAGGAAGAGAAGTCTTGAATACAGTTCAGGTTAAACTCTGTAGATGGTTCCTATATTTCCGGTGCAGCAATCTTCATTACCACAAATAGGGCTTTCCTGAGGATGACCTCAAGATCTTCAAATCTGGCTCCAAATTTGATGGTAGGAGCAAGGTTGCGGGCTTCGTAGCTTGTTGGCAGGTTGCAGGAAAAAGGGCAGCGTTGGGTAGGCCATTGCATCAGGCTTGAAAACAGAAAGTTTTGGGGTTAGTTATATGGCCAAAACCTTGTAATGTTTAGTACAAACACTGAAAGTAGAGGTTGATCTAGAGACAGGGCGGGTCTTAATTTATGTGTATTTTTAAAATTTTGTTTGAGAAAGATTAAAAGGTGGAAAATTTAATTAATATAGGAAAATTTTAAAGTGCACGGTTTGGTTTAATTTGCAGAATAGAAAATCAAATGTGGAAGGGAGATGTGAAGTGTTTAGAACCCAGTGCGGGACCTATTTACAAACAAACAATGCCCAGGTGGAACTAGTCCACCGACAAACCTATTGGGGGTCCGACCCCACTTGAAAAAGTAAAGAGTCCTGAATGGCCTGCTGAAGCCCTCTGTTCAACAATGTTTGAATAGATAGTCCTAAAGTCCAAGGAGTTGGTTGTACCTTCCCAAGGCAGAAATGGGTAAAGTATGCCAATAGAAGATGGGTGACTTAGCCCAAGAGGGACATGGACACATTAGCGAAAAGGTTAAGCTTTAAGTTTTGAAAAGGTTATGCTTTAGGTGATCATGATTCATTATTTGAATTTAATTTAAAAATCAAATATGGGTATTAAATTGATTAATTATTGACTTCAAAAGTAATACCCCTAAGTCCTATGTTCAATTTATTTTAATAAACTTCCAAATTTTATCAATTTAGAAATTTATTAACTTATCCTTTTAATTAAGAAAGTGAGGCTAGTTTCTACCAATTAACCCACCAATTAACCCCTTGACAAATAAACTGATTAAGATCAGAGGTTTCCCGTTTCCCTCCTTGAATTAAGCCTAAATGTTAATTAAACCTAAATCCTAAATGTTAATTAAAACTAAATTTCCAAAATTACACATTTGCCTCTAAGACTCTAACACTTCATAATTTGTCAAATTCAATTAAAATGAATTTAAATTTTTTATCCTACCTCATTGATGAGTCAATTAAGAAATCAGAGAAGAAAATGTGATTTTTCAAAATTTAATTTAACTTTTATAATTATTTTCATGTGAAAATGGTATTTTTCAAAGAAAATTTGTTAACTTGACCAAGGTGAAGCCAAATCATTTGAAATTTTTACTAGAGGTAGACCTAGACTAAAGAAGCCTTTAAACCAAATTTCAAATTTTTTTGGAATTTTATTTGAATTATTAGAATTATTTTAAGTTCTGGGGTATTTCTTAAATATAAAATATTTTAAATGGGGAAAATTAAGTTTTGTATTTTTGGAATATCTTCCTAAGATCAGAGAACCCAGAGGAGAAATTTTTTTTATTTTTTTGAGTTTTACTTGATTTATTGGAATTATTTTAGTGAAAATCCATTTTTTGCCTTTAAAAATTATTTTTAAGCTTGGAAATACAATATCTTTATTTTAGAAAATAAAAAAAATATTTTAATTGTTCCTAGGTGCTTATGAAGCAATTTAGAACATTTCCATGAATTTTATTATTTTTGTGATTTTTATGGACTTTTAATTATTTTAAATATTCAATATGGGCTCAAAAATCAAGTTTTTATTTTATACATCATTTTATTTTTAGAAAATACCTTTGATCACACAGAACTCAAAAAAAAAGTTTTGTAAATTTTTTAGTTATATTTTGATTTTTAAAAAATCATTTAAGTGCTAAAATGATATTTATCTTTAAAAATCAACTTAGGCCATCAAATGAACTCAAAGTTGTTTGAAATTTTTATGGTGAGTTCTCTGGATCCTAAACAACAGTGAGGATAAAAAATCAAGTCATTTTTATTGTTTGTATTTTTCAAAATTAATTATCTTAGTGATTAAGAGTTTGTAAAGATTAGGTATATTTTGAATGACTTTGCTCATGAGAAATTTTTTTAAAGGTTCTCCGGTCATCATAAACCTTACAAAATTTCTTGAATTTTTTAAGCATTTGCTAATTTCCATGATTAATTTAAACAAATACTGCACATAAACTTGAAAAAATATGATTCTCTATCTAGGGACCGCCTTTGACTTTAGAAAAATCAGGGAATGTTCCTTTTGATAGAGGCTACAACATGCAAAAAAGCCAAGCAATGATGAAATGCATATATGCATGTAGAATCGAAAGATTCCTAACCCTAATGGATTTTTAAAAAATCAAACATGCATCAAACGGTCATAAAAATTTATTCACATTATTCTCCTCTATTCACTGAGCAAGAGGGTATTTTTATTTTATTTTTGTAATTTTTCTACACCAAGATAAGGATTTTTGAAGTTAATGGTCATTTTTTTAATTATTTAAATTTTTATTTATTTATTTAAACGTGCGGCGCCACATCAACCTACGGTGACTCCAAAGCTCCACATTTTGAGCTCCCATTTGATGTCACCGTCCACCTCAGTGCTGAATCGACATGCGGTTTATGTTCCAAAGCGCTGTCCGGCTTGATCTCGGCCGTACATCTGATACACGTCCAATCGAACGGTGCTCCGTCATCGCTCCCGATAGCCTAGCCCGAGAACCATTAATCTTCTAAACTTGATATCACCCTCATTTCTCAACCAAATTAAATGATTTTTTTTTAAATGCTCGTCTAAACTAGTAAAACATAACCATACAATTATGATGCCATGAAATCAACCCAAAACAAATGGAGAGCTTAAATTGGCTCGAGAGGAGGAGAAGTTTTGTACCTTCGCTCTCAGAAGTGAAGTTTGAATCAGAGGTTCTTGGTACGTTCATTGGGGTCCAAGGAGCCTAGGGATCGAGCCTCTAGTCTTGGTGAAATGCCTAGACCTAAATTTAACCAAGGTCAATTTCAGGTGTTGGTCTAGAGCTATGTTAGAGGGAATTTCAGAGGGTAATTTGATTGGGCTTTGTCTTCTCTTGCAATTGTGAAAGTGTGGGCACAAGTAATTGGAGTTTGGTGGAGTTTTAAGGGTTGTCCTGTTTCTTTCCTAAGTTTCAAGCTCAAAATTAGGGTTACACAGGGGTAATCAAGGTAATGGAGTTATTGGAATGAGCCGTGGAGATCTCAAGGAAGCTCAAGGAATGATTTTGAGGTCTCTCTTTGAGAAAATTTCAACACTCCTATGGTTGTGAAGGTGAGTTTTTATAAAAAATGGCTAAGAGGTGACTCTCAGGGCCTCTCGGTTTGATTTAGTTTTCAACACTCCTTCTATGGTTGTTGGGTGCATTGTGATGCTTAGGTGGAGAGCAGAGGAACTCTATCATTTGATTTGAGTGAGGGGGCCTCTCGGATTGATTTAGGTAAAATTCAAGGGGGGGTAGCCCTCAGTTTTGGCTTCTCCGGTGACTAGCCTGGCTAGCCATGGCAGGGGGAGGTTGCTAGGAGTTTAGGGAACCCAGGGGAATATGTTAAAACAATTTAATGGGCTGAGGTTTAGTTTTGGCAAAAATATCTTAAGCCTAAGCAAATGTGGAAAACATATTCCTTAATTTAGGGGACATTTGTTCCATGGCTTAGTTTAGGTGGTTTTAAGAGGTTTAGGCTAGCCACTAGGGTCCAACTAATGGCTGTGGAGTCATTAATTTGGTGACTCTGGCGTAGTTAGGCCATCTATAGTTCATAGGTTCAATGTGGGGTCAAGTGA
>NW_018232611.1:44124-46688 GCF_001263595.1 Phalaenopsis equestris | reverse complement strand
AGTTCAAATGGAGGGTCAATTTGAAGGATTTTTGAAATTTGGTTAATTTGGGCGTGTTTGGCTAGACATGGGTCTAGGTTAGGATATACTAGGACTAAGTCCAAATTAAATAATCAAAATTATCAAGGGAGATGTTTTGGAGGTTTTTCATGAAGTAATGGAGTGGAAGTTTTGGGGATAAGGCCATCAATTTGGTGAGATTTTGAGACATGGCCAATTTGGGGCAAATTTGGGGCCTTTAAGGCATAGGTTGAAATCAAATGAAATTGAGGGTTCACCAAGGAAAATTGAAAGTCAAGTTTTATGTATGAGAATATTATGAAGGTTTTTGAACATAAATTGTGGCAGGTTGAGTTGGTCATGGGTTCAATTTGGTGGAACCAAGTCGTGGGGCCAAAATTGTGATTTTGATCTAAATCAAAATTGGGTTCAAATAATGGACAAATTGGGCTTCGATTTGGTTTATATTGGTCATATGAAGAGTTAATTTGAGTTTATAATTGAAATTGGGGTAAATTGAGACCAATTTGATAAACATTTGAGGTAATTTGTGAAAAATATGGGTCTTTAAAAGGCAATTGAGGGGTTTTGTTCAAAGATGGCCAAATTGAGTCATGTGGTAGTTTACTAAAATGAAATTGGGAATATTTGGGAGGTTTTAAAATTTTTTTGGTGCGAGATGTTAGTTTGAAACGGAGATCAAGGTGAATAATTATATCCCTTTTCTTTGATCGTGTACATTCTGAATGCTGATTTGTAGCGTTGTTGTTGATTTAAATTGCTTTCTTATGCGGAGAAGAAATTTTGTTTGTCACCTTGATCTGTCTCTTTATGGCTGTCAATGGGTTGTTTTTTTTATTTTTGGGGGAGTTTAGGGGCAAAAGGCCTTGATTATTTCTCTGTTATAGTTCAAAGATGAATGTTATTCAGAACCATTATTTAGTGAATACTTTGGATTCAAATCTCGCTTTTAGCTAAACCCTAGCCTAGGGCTAGTAGGTTTAGTGGACCACCTACATGAGTCTCCCAAAAGTATCAAGGGACCAAAGCCTAGAAGTTTAAGTTTAGGATTGTGAGTGCAAATATGTACCTTAAGCTCTAGACCAACACCTAGGGTCAACCCTAAGGTCCAAGAGTCCTAATGGTGGCTCATCTTGAGTTCTCCCAAAATGACCCCACCTACTAAGTGCTAGAGGTTAGGACCAATATATGGAACTTCAAGTTGAGTAAAAAGGAGTGTGTAATTTCTAATGGTGAGGGTTCGTTTTCTACTTTTCTAAGAATAGTCAATAGGAAAGTCCTATGGCTTGACCTTAGGCTACTAAAGCTGAAAAAAACTAAACCTCAACCAAAAATGAGGTCAACAAGGATTAAGAGATAAGTTGTACTTTTATTTCTTTTGTTTTGCAAATTTGTTTTATATATGAAATTTGCATTTTATCGTATCTTTCTCATGAATTCTGAGTAGTATTCTTTATCGTTCAACCTACTTTGAAGATATGGCTTTGTGGAGAATAGATTTTGCTTTCTACTGTTTTAAATGATCACAACTTACGATGGTTTGAACTCTGATCTTCATTTCCTTTTTAAAGTTAGAATTTGTTGGGAGACATATGTTCTTAAATGAGATATGATTTTTACAACATAGGGAGAATCACACTTGATTTTATGGGAGAGTATGTCATCCATGGGATTGGGTGCAAATAAATAGGGAAATATACTTTTGTTGGAAGCAGAATTGAAGATTTTAAGGTGACAAATTAAAACACCCAATTTGGTTCAGTTGATTGGAAACTAATGCGAGATTGTTAGCCCTAATGAGAGGGAGTAGTGGGAGCTCTGAGGGCCAGCCGGTATCTTCCCAACCTAACCACAGAATTAGGTGTCAAACTCTGGATTGGTCAATGTTCCTTATAGGACGCGGAAGAGGGTAAAGAATAAGATTGCTCCTAATTGGCACAAAATAGTTTTTTCTATATATTTTCAAATGATTTCAATTTCTTCATAAAACATATATTCATTGTAAAGGGAAAGGATGCTTTCTGATGATGCTTTCTTAAATTTGAACTTTCATCACTACAAAAACTTTATTTAATTTTTGCAATGTTACTTTTGAAATTTTAGTATTTAGTTTAGTTTGATTACTGCAATCTTACATCTGCATTGTAATTAGCATTCACCTAAGTAGTCAATTTTCAAATTTTGCACTTTACTTTGATTTTTTATTTTTTATTATAAAATAATTTCCATATTTTACATTTGAGTCATTTATTACTTGAAGGATACATATACTTGCGTTGATATTTAGTAGATATTTGATAGTTTAAAAAAAGTTTTGAAGGATAAATTAAATGTGTAAAAAGTGTTTTGTTAGGATTATATTGCACATTTATTACAAATCAGCCTGCATCATGTTTTTGGTGTCGTTAAGTGATGTCAACTTCATAAATATTTGCATATACAAGTCAACATGTACTGTTTTTGGCATTTTTGGCGCGGATATAACAAAAAATACTAGTATTTTACTTTATTTTATTTCAAAAACTAAAAGAAAGAGTGTGTTT
>NW_018232611.1:20823-44114 GCF_001263595.1 Phalaenopsis equestris | reverse complement strand
AGAGTGTGTTTATAGTTTAATTTGAATATTTTCTTATTTTAGTGTGTTTGCTTATTTTTAAAGTACTTGCTTTATATTGTTTATGCGTAGTGTAAGATCTGAAAATTTACTACCTTACAAATTTGAGTCAGAAAAAATTGTTACAAAAATTTGAAAAAAATCAAAAGAGAAAGATCTATTTAGCAAAATGGCTTGCAATTTAAATAATATTTGAAAGGAAAATGAACATCATCAGAGACCTTTAAGAGATTATGCAAATCCTATAGCAGATGAAATTTATTTGAGTATTAAAACTCCTATTGTAGCTACAAATTCATTTGAACTTAAACCTGCTATTATCCAAATGATACAAAACAATCACTTTGGAGGAACACCTACTGAAGATCCTAATTTACACCTTGCTCGTTTTTTAAAACTGTGTGCTACATTTAAATATGATGTAGTATCAAATGATGTCGTCAGACTTAGACTTTTTCCTCTTTCACTAATGAATAAAACTAAGATGTGTTTGAACTCATTAACATCTAGATCTATCATAACATGGGGAAATTTATCACAAAAATTCTTATCTAAATAAAATTCTTATCTATTATCACAAAAATTCTTATCTAAATATTTCCCACCTTCAATAACTGCTAAGCTTAGAAATGATATCACATCTTTTTATCACTTTGAAGGGGAATCAATTCATGAAACCTAGGAAAGATTTAAAGATCTCCTTAGAAAGTGTCCACACCATGCATTGCCAGATTGGTTAATAATTGGTTAATAATTCAAACTTTTAATTCAAACTTTTTATAATGGGTTAATTGGATCTCTTAGTTCGATAATTGACGTTGTTGTTGATGGATCATTAATGTCAAAACCATTCAATGAAGCATATTCATTCGTTGAGAAGGTGTCTACTAAAAATTTTCAATGGCCCTCTGAAAGGAAAAATCCAAAGAGAGTAGCTAGTATACATGATTTTGATGCAATATCTATTTTAGCTGCACAAATAGCTACTATATCAAAGAAGATAAACCAAAATAGAATGAATTATTCTTAGACAGTACCTGTACTTGAGGAGAACTCATTGAGACAAACGATAAAATATCAATCTTCTTATGATACTTTAAATGCAATAAACAATCGTTATAATAATCCTTATGCCAATTATTATAATCCTGGTTGAAAGAATCATCCAATATTAAGTTGGAGTAACAAAAATTCTAATGTTGCAAATCCGTAATGTGGAAACAACACTGCCAACCCATTGGGAAACTCCAATAATCAAGGGAACCAAGCTTATAAACTTTATTACCACCCAGGTTTTAATAATTTGCAGAGTAAGGAGAAAAAGTTATTAATAAATAGAATTGATATTTCAGATGAGTAGTCAATTACAAAGTCAAGGAGCAGCTATCAGAAACCTGGAAAATCCATTGGCATGTATTGCTACTGCACTTAGCAATAAACGTCCAGGAACATTGTCTAGTAATGTTGAAATGAATACTAAAGATCAAAACAAAGAGAAAATTAAAGCTATTCAACTGAGAAGTCGAAAAGAATTTGAAAGTAGAGTTCAAATAAAAATTAAAGTTGAAAAAGATGAGGTGGAAAATGAAAAATCTGGTGAAGATTTTCATTTTGAAGAAAAAAATTCTATTAAGCCAATGCAAATCACTATAGAAAGACCACCACCTCCATTTTCTCAAAGATTGAAACAAAAACATAGAGATAATCAATTTTATAATTTTCTTGGAAATTTTTAGAAAATTAACGATAAACATTCCATTTGTTGAAGCTTTGGAACAAATGCCAAGCTATGTGAAGTTCATGAAGGATATAGTTGATAAGAAAATGAAGTCTGTAGATAATGAGACTGTTTCACTCAACGAAGAGTGTAGTGATATAATTCAAAAAATGCTTCCTAAAAAAATATAAACATCTTGGAAGTTTTGCAATTACTTGTGCAATTGGTGAACGATTTTATGGAGAAGATATCAATAAAGTTAATATTAATCTTATGTCATTATCAATTTTCAGAAGGTTGGGCTTATGAGATATTTCACCTACAACTGTAACTCTGCAGTTAGTGAGCGTTTGATTGCATATCCCAAAGGTGTTATAGAAGATGCTTTCATAAGAGTATATAAGTTTATCTTTCTTGTGGACTTTATTGTATTAGATATGGAGAAAGATAAATAAATTCCTATCATTTTTAGGAAAACCATTCGTAGGCACTGGAAGAGCTTTGATAAATGTGTAGAAAGGAGAACTAACTTTGAGAGTTAGTGAGTAGGAGGTTAATATTGCAAAATCAATGAGTTACCAAACAAAAGAATAAGAGATTGAATGCTTCAAAATGGATACTAATGAATGATTAAGTTATGAATATTTTAAGAAAACTTTTGAAAGGGAATTTAAAAAGGAATACATTAAAAAGGAATACTTAAAAAGGAATACATGGAATATCAAGATGAGGATAGAATTCAGGATGAATCTACGGAAGTTAGTAAGAAAAGATGTGTATTATGTTGAGAAAAGATTTGAAATTGTCGATCCTATAGAAAATAACAAAAAATTTGTTTCATTTATTGAGAAACCACCTGAACTAGAACTGAAACACTTTTTACACATTTTAAGTATACATTTTTATGAGATTGTTCTATATTACCTGTTATTATATCCTCATAATTAACTAATATGCTAGAACAATATTTATTGAAAATAATGAAAAGATATAAAATAGCCTTTGGATGGACATAAGCTGATATTAAAAGAACCAATCCTTCAATTTGTATGCATAGAATCTTATTAGAAAATCAATATGAACCAAGGGCTGGCCCTCAAAGGAGATTAAATACTATGATGAAAGAAGTAGTAAAGAAAGAAATTTTAAATTGGTTAGATGCTGGAATAATATATCCTATTTCAGATAGTGCTTGGGTTAGTCCAATTCACCGTGTTCCAAAGAAAGGAGGTGTGATCGTAGTAGCAAGTGAGCATAATGAATCAATATCAAAAAGATAAGTCACTGGTTGGCAAATCTGCATAGATTATAGAAAATTAAATTTTGCCACTAGAAATGATCATTTTCCTTTACCCTTTCTGGACCAGATGTTGGATATATTAGCTAGGCATAAATATTTTGGTTTTCAAGTTGGATTTATCGGTAATCATCAAATACCTATTGGTCCAGAGGATTAATAGAAAACAATGATTACTAGTCCTTATTGAACTTTTGCTTTTCGACGAATGCCTTTTAGATTATGTAATGCACCTCCAACATTTCAAGGATGTATTATGTAAATTTATAGTGATTTGATTGAAAAAGGGATTCAAGTCCTTATGGATGACTTTTATGTATTTGGAACTTCATTCAAAATATGTCTAATCATTTTGAGAAAGTTTTAGAACTTTTTAAAAAAGACTAATCATGTATTAAATTTAGAAAAAAAGTTAATTCATGATTGCAGGAGGAATTATGCTTGGACATGAAACTTCAGAAAAAGGCATGGAAGTAGATCCTGCAAAAACACAGGTTATATCAAACCTACCTCCACCTACCACAATAAGAGGAGTTAGGAGCTTTTAGGACATGCTGGATTTTACGGGAGATATTAAGGAGATATATTAAAGATTTTTTAAAAATTACTAAATCTAAATTTTTAGGTCATTTTGGAAATAACTATTCATAAAATTTTGCAATCTCGATTTTATTAGCTTACTCTTTTCAGAGATGCCTAATAAAAAATTGCCTTCACTTGAATCAACTTGAGGAAGAAGACTTTATTACATTTTTTAAACTTGTATTTGAGTATTACCATCCTTACTAATAAAGTTCTCATGAAGTTTTTTTTCATATGGATATTCTAAGTGACTTTAATATGACAAATTACAATTCTTCTTGAAATGAATAGAATCAGAAATTATATACTTGACTACTCGATTTTCTTATACTTTTAGTTTTGACTTAAGTTTTGACTTAAGTTGTTAAAATAATTTTTTCTTAAGTTGTACTATTATATTTAGTAGACCAAATTATAGAAATTTAGAAGTTAAAATCTCTATCATTGGTCATAACTTTAATGTAGTAAATGTGTTACTTGAGGATAAGTAACAATTAAGTTTGGGGGATTTTGATATGCCTAAAAAATGTTTAATTTTTCTTATTCTTTTAATTGCTATATTTGGTGATTTTCAATGATATTGCAATTTGAAGGAAGGTATTTTGTCTTTTTTCGGTTTCAGGTACAGAAAATGGAGTTTTGGAGAAGAAGAAGCAAAAACAGTGCAATTTAGAGCAAAAATGAGTAAGAAATAAAATTCTGTCCTGACACATTTTGATTTTTCTTTCTATGCTTTATCTCTTTTACACTTTTCACACATTTTTGAATGAAATTACACTTTAAAGGGAAGTTATTTTTATTCTTATTTTAGTAGGTCTATCTGTTAGTAATGCAACACAACTGAAATGGGGTGAAACAGAGCTACAACGGAGCCAAACAAAGCAAAATAGTCGAGTTGTGAAGGGTGGGCACTGACCACACTAGAACCAGTGCCAATAGTGCCAGAGTGTAGAAAATTAGGCCAAAAAGGCACTGACGATGCCCAGACTGACGCCGACAGCGCCTAGGATGGCTATGGACCGATTTTTGGCAAATTTTGATGTTTTTGAAGGCTCCCAAGTGATTCAAACACCCCATGTAGTGATTCAATGCTTAGACACTTAGAGGAGGCTCTTGAATGAAGAGACATGTCTTTTGAATGAATAGATTTTTCTCTTGGGAAAAAGGAGGAAATTGGTGTCTCTTCAAAAAAAAAGAGGGTTTGACGCCTCTTATAGTGGTGTGTGTGAGTGGAAAAATGTGGAGAATGTTTAGAGATCTTAGAATAGGAGTAGAAATGTAAATTTCTACTTTTTTGGAGAGATTGGTGAGGGGATTTTGAGAGAATCTATAAAGGAAAGTTCTAGCATTGCATGGATCAGCAGAAGATATAGTAGGAGAGATTTTCATCTTTCTTTCAATCATCTTTCTTTCAAGGGATCTTTCTTTCAAGGGGAAAAAGCTAAGTATTGGGTTCTTCATTATCTTATGATTTTGTAAACACTTATCTAGTGGATTTTCTTTGATTTAATGAAGTTTTTTGTAGTGTTTTCTTCATACTTTGTGATATGTTTCTCTTACACTTTCCTCTTTTTTGGAAATAGTGGCATGAGAAGATTATGCTGAGAAATAGTGGCATGAGAAGATTATGCCATTATTTTCCTTTTACTTTTTTTTGCAATGTTTAGGATTCATGTTTAGGATATTGGGATGCATGCTAGAAGAATTTTTAATTAAAAGTTATGATGGTTTTTCAACTCTACTCTTAATTTACTTTTAAATCTTGCCAATTGAATTATTAAATGATGTTGTGTAACATATGATCCAAGAAATGGTGAATAAGTTCTACAACAGAGTGAGAATCACATTTAAGTCATGAAGGAATATTTTGTTCATGAGATTAAGTGCAAATAATATGAAAATATACTTTGTTGGGTGTAGAATTGGAGATTTCTTGGGTGACAGACTAAAAATCCCCAATTCAATCTTAGTGTTTAAAAACTAAAGAGAGAGTTAGCCTTAAAGGGAAGGGCAGTGGGAGCTCTAGAGTTGGAGCCAATATCATCCTAGCCTAGCCACAAATTTAGGGACTAAACCTATGTTTAGCTAATGAATTTTTATAAAATTGAATCAGAGCAGAGAATTAAAATTGCACAAAAATTGCACCTATTTGGCTCATACATTATTTAATGTATCTCATTCTTTTACATTATCCAATTCGCTACATAAGAATAGTAGATTTTAACAACTTAAAATTCTTTAAACCAACTCATCCAAAAAGAGTTATCTTTAGAATTAATATTTATATTTAGGAATAGTTACTATCCTTACCTTTAACATTTGCATTTAGGAGTTGTTGCTAGATAAACCACCATTTTAATCGATATTCCAAACTAAAGGCTAATAGTAGTAGACTGGAATTACACTAAAGACATCTTTCCTCGCTTCCTCGTGGGACTGATATTCGGGGCTTAATCAGAAAGTCCTATATTACTTGAAGTGATACGTGCACTTGCGTAGAACCCATAGTGTGTGAACTATTTGTTATATTTTAGAACATTTCAATTTTACAAATTAGCTACTTAATATAAATTAGGTCAAGATATTAGACATATTTTTGAAAACAAAATTGTTGATTAATTTCGAGATGGGTCAAGTTTTTGGCACTTTACCAAGGATTTAAACTGACATAAAACATGTAGAAAAATAGCACACGCTAGGGGTGCATCATGAATCAATCAACAAAGAAAAATTCTAGTACAAACACATAGCACAAAGAATCCTGTTTGCAATTCAATGGGTTCATTAAAAATTGAAGCACACCTCACATGGCCCCAACACAATGGGACCAGGTTTATTGACCTCAGCTTAGTTGGGCTTTATTTTGGGGATCAATCCTTTAAGCTACTTATCTTGTTAAATTACTTTATTGTATAATAAAAGAAGTTTTGTTTTGATCCACTAATAATTGGAGCGCACCCCATGTGGAACCATCTTGATGTGAACAGGCTAGTTGACTTCAAATTAGTAATGGCCAATTTTGGTTGTCAATCCCTTCAGATAGTAAACTTAAGATGTGATGATTCAGAACTCCCATTTAGTTTAGCCCATCATTGCCTTCTATTTGAACCTTTATTAGATCTAATGGAAGTTAGAGTATGGTCCACGTGGGCACCACAATGTGATTAGGTTTATTATCCTTCACGTAATTATCAATAAATTGAGTTAGTAGTTCTCGATCATTATATGTCTTACTCTGATCTTCTACAGTCATCACATTCCAAAAAATAATCACTGAATTTAGTTTAAACTTACTCAATCAATCCAATGGTTTTGTTTTGATCCATTAGAAGTTTGAGTATGCCCCACGTGACACCATATGTACTAGGTTGATTAATTCCAGGCAAGTCAAAATTGGTTTTGTGGATTAATCTTTAAAGTTAATAATTCTCAGTTAAAGTGAATCTCCTAACAAAATTTCTCTATGTCCAACTTATTGCACACCAATAAACTTCGAATTTAAACACCTTTCATCAAAATTTTTTCACCATTTTAGGATGAATGATAAGCCCCATGAATATCTTTCCTAATCATTAGATTTTAATCACCATGCTTTCCTTCCTAATGTTGACATATTCTTTTAGTTTTACTTTACTAACTTTCATGGTAAATGATAAGCTCCAGCATTGTGCTTCCTAGTCATTTTTTCTGTATATCTCTAGCAATGGATTTTTGTTTGACACATTTCTTCTTATTATAGACATATTTTTTTCAATTTCCTTTGACTAGCCTTCAAGATGAATGACAAGCACCAACACTGTTTTTCCTAACCTAGTCATTCTACCTACCCCTTTGATTGGATTTTAGTCCTAAATCTTTCTTCCCTAGTGCTGATGGAAATCTTGATCATCCACTGTTTAGCTCTCAGGTTAAAGGATACTTTCAATACTAACCTTTGTGATCTAGTCAACCCATTCACAACTTTGGTTTGTTGTAAATTTTCATTGGTTTGCATTTTAATGTTTTAAGTAAACTTGATATCCTCAGTTGATCCTTGAATATTGCAAATTACAAAAATCTATCTCCAAATCCTTTACATACTAAGATTGGATCATATATACTTTGAACTTGGTTGATCGCTTCCGTCAATGCCAATTTATGCTACGTAGTTTGAAAAGTTTTTAACACATTTTGGGGGACCATTTGTTAAATTAATATTTTTTTCACATACAAATTGCACGAACATAACCTTATAGTTAAGTCGAGCCACACTGAACCAAAAAATGTGTGTGCCCCTTTTTTTGCAAAGCTTGACCATGCTAGGCCTAGGCGTGTCCACACCTAGAAATACCATGGCATGGTCACACTTAGTTTGGGCATGACCATGCCCCAACATATCTTTTTATGTTCAACCTTGCCTTGGGAATGACCACGCCTAAGTACATTGGCCTGATCACTTAGCGTGATCACTTCCCATGCCACATCAATGATCCAATGTTTTTTTTTCATAGATTTAGGTATGAATGTACTTGCCTTTTTATCGGTGATGTGGTGTCTCTAACCACCACACTGATCCTGGTCATGAACACATCACACAAATTAATGGTCATAGAGGCCTGTTACTCCGAGCATGTATACATTCATCTATGTCACTCTATATGATACACTTTTCATTCTCCAGATACACTTGAACTTACAAATTACTAGTCTTATAAAGAGAGAATGAAAAAGAATTCGTTTAACAAGCGCCCTCCTCCTCTGATTAGCCTTTTCTCCATAAAGTTTTCTCTTCCCTTCTATCTTAATTAAAGCAATTAATTTAGAGTTTGAATTTAGGCTAGGTTAAACCACTCAAAAGTCTCATATTTGGCTGAATTGAGGTTAACCCGATGCTAGCCTAATATTAATCTAACAGTAGGCTTGACTCTCACCTAAAATCTGACCTCACCTAAACCCTAACAGATCCTAAAACTTGGCATAGCCTAATAAATGACATAACTGATACACCAAAATAATATGTAGTTATAAGTATATATTTTATGCCTATTTTTGGTGATATTGCACTTTTAAAAGGGTATTTTGTGTTTTCATTGCAAGTATATCATTTTTAGGCATTTTGAGCAAAAGAAGCAAAAAAGAAGAAATTTGGAGCCAAAATAGTGATTTTCTGGAATATGGCGCATGATGCGCCGTTTGATAGAGAGAATTGGCGCCATATGCACCAGAGATGACTTTTTGTGGAATAACGTGGTTTAGGATGATTTTTTCTCAAATTTTCAAAGGGAAACTTGTTCTAAACACGTTTTGGAAGTAATTCAATGCATCTAGAAACTTTGGAAGGTTCTTCTATAAAGAGATATGTCTCTTAGATCAAATGACACATCTTTTCAATTCAAAAGAGTTGACTTTTGGAGGGAATTTTGAAATCCTTTTGAAAGGAGGTCGCCCATAATAAAAGAAGAAGACTTCAAGGAGTTGGGAGTGACATGAAAGGGGGGTGGCATGAAAGGCTAGAGGAAGGGATAGACAGAGAAAGTCGAGGGCATGGAGATCTTGGAGATTTTCTTCTATGATTGTAAGAGGAGAGGGAAGGTGAGAGATTTCTTCTTCATTACACTTTTAAGAGAGAATTGAGAGTTGTTGAAAGGAGAGAAAAGCTTGAAGAGAACTTCTAGGGATTTTCTTGAACAGGACTGTGAGATAAGTTGTGTCTTTTATTTCTTTTATTTTGTAAACTTGCTTTTATATATGAAATACTTATTTTGTCATATCCTTCTCATGAATTCTCAGTTGTCTTCTTTATCCTTCTGTCTAATTCAAAATATGGTTTTGTTAAAAAGTGATTTTGTTTTCTATGGGTTTAAATGTTAATAATTTGTGAAGATTTGAACTCCAATCTTCATTTACTTTTTGATCTGACCAATTGAATTGTTAAAATGTGTTGAGAAACATATATTCTGAAAGGGCTATGATTTCTACAGCATGGGGAGACTAACATTTGATTTTACGGGAAAGTATGTCATCCATGGAATTGAGTGCAAATAAATAGAGAAATATACTTTGTTGGATGCATTTGTTGGATTACTTTGTTGGATGCAGAATTAGAGATTTTAGGGTGACAGATTAAAATCCTTAATTTGGTCCAGTTGATTGGAAACTAATGAGTGATTGTTAGCCCTCAGACGAAGGAGAAGTGGGAGCTCTGGAGTGGCAACCGTTATCCTCCCAGCCTAACAACAGAATTAGAGACCAAACTCTGGATTAGTCAATGTTCTTTATAGCACTCAGAAGAGGATAAATAATAGGATTGCTTCTATTTTGCACAAAATAACTTTTCAATATATATTTTCAAATGATTTTAATTTCTTCACAATCAATATGCTCATTTCAAGGGAAAAGATGCTTTCTTTAATTTGAACTTTCCTTCAATAAAAAATTCTTTTAATTTATGTAATTTTACTTTTGAAAGTTTAGTTTCTTTTATGGTTAACTTTGTCTTTCAACTGTATTTTAAATAACATTCACTTTAGTAGATAATATTCAAACGTTTTACTCTAGTTTTTGTGTTTTTAAAATGGTGCTTTACATTATAATCTTAAGAACTATTTACAGGCTTTTCCAGCTTCCCTGTGGGATCGATATTTAGGACTCCATTAGAGACCTTTATTATTTGAGTGATACGTATACTTGCGTTATTTTTAAAGAGGATTTGGTAGTTTAAAAGAGTGTTAAAGGTAAACTATTTTAGTAAAGTTACTTTTGTTGGGATTACATTGCATAGTTATTATTATATCTGTCGTGTGTATTTTGTACTATTGAAAATAAATTGGAAAATTATCACACTAAATCTACCCACATCAAGTTTTTGACATCGTTGCTAGGGAAGTAACGGAAAGTAGAAGTACTAAGTTACTTTATAATTTATAGTATTTTTATTTTAAAAAGTAAAACTAAAAAAAAATGTTTGTAGTTTAGTTTGAACTTTTTTTCTTATTTAAGTTTGTTTGCTTATTTTAAATTACTTGTTTTGTTTGTTTATGCGTAGTGTAAGATTTGAAAATTTAGTCACTTATGATTCTGAATTAGAGAACTATTAGAATAATTCAAAAATAACAAAATTCGATAGATCATTTTAATAAAATGGCTTGCAATTTGAGTAATGCTGGAATAGAAAATGAACATCATCAGAGATGTTTAAGAGATTATGCTAATCCTACAAATGATGAAATTCATTTGATTATACAAAACCCTGCTATAGCTGCCAATTCATTTAAGATTTAACCTGTAATTATGCAAATGGTATAAAACAATCTGTTTGAGGGAACACCAACTAAAAAAAATGCTAATTTACTCCTTGCTAGTTTTCTAGAATTTTGTGCTACATTTAAATATGATGGAGTGTCAAATGATGCCGTTAGACTTATACTTTTTCCTTTTTCACTAAGG
The DNA here is from genome assembly GCF_001263595.1 of Phalaenopsis equestris. NCBI lineage: Eukaryota > Viridiplantae > Streptophyta > Magnoliopsida > Asparagales > Orchidaceae > Phalaenopsis > Phalaenopsis equestris. Next base: position 33,075 of record NW_018232611.1, on the reverse strand, counting down.
GATAAGCTAAGATGTGGTTAAACTCATTAGGACCTGAATCTGTGAAAACTTGGGGAGATTTCTCAAAAAAATTCTTATCTAAATATTTCCCACCTTCAAAAAATGTTAAGCTTAAGAATGATATTACATCTTTTTGGCAATTTGAAAGGGAATAAATTTATGAAGCCTCGGAAAGATTTAAAGATCTCTTTAGATAGTGTCCACACCATGCATTACTAGATTGGTTAATAATTCAAACTTTTTATAATGGGTTGGTTGGATCTCTTAAATCTATAATTGAGGTTGCTGCTAGTGAATCAATAATGTCAAAACTATTCGATGAAGCATATTCATTAATTGAAAAGGTGGCTACTAATAATTTTCAATGGCCCTTTGAAAGGGAAAATAAAAAAGGAGTAGCTATTACTCATGATTATGATGTAATATCTAATTTTGCTACATAAATAGCTACTATATCAAAGAAGATAGATCAATACGAAATGAATTATTCTCACACATCACTTGTGCTTGAGGAAAATTCAGAGAAGATAGAATCTCAATCTTCATATGAGACCTTAACTACAAAAAATAACCATTCTAATAATCCTTACGCCAATTATTATAATCCCGGTTGGAAGAATCATCCAAATTTTAGTTGTTGTAACAATAATTCTAATGCCACAAATTTGCACTGAGGAAACAACACTACGAGCCCATTGGAAAACTCCAACAATCAAGAAAATCCAACATATAAACCTTATTACGCTCAAGAATTTAATAATTTGCAAAGTAAGGAGAGAAAAATAACAATGGAAGAATTTCTATTACAAATAGGAAGTCAATTGCAAAGTCAAGGAGCTGCAATTAGATATATGAAAAATTAATTAGGATGTATTGCTGCCTCACTTAGCAATAGACATCCAAGAACATTACATAGTAACGTTGAAATAAATCCTAAAGATCAGAACGTATAGTAAATTAAAGCTATTCACCTAACATATGGAAAAGAATTGGAAAACCGAGTTGGAAAAGAAGTTGAACTTGAAAACGACAAGGTGAAAAGTAAAAAACTGGGTGAAGATTTTCATTTTGAGTCACAATGTCCTATTAAACCAATGAAAATCACTGTAGAAAGACCACCACCTCTATTTCCTGAAAGATTGAAGCAGAAAACTAGAGATAACCAATTTTTTAAATTTTTAGAATTTTTAAGGAAATTAACGATAAACATTCCAATTGTTGAAGGTTTGGAACAATTGCCAAACTATGTGAAGTTCATGAAGGATATACTCAATAAGAAAAGGAGGTTTGTAAATAACGAGAATGTTGCATGCAATAAAGAGTGTGGTTCTATAATTCAGAAAAAACTTCCTGAAAAACTTAAGGATTTGGCGAATGATTTTATGGAAAAGCTTTATGTGAGTTAGGAGCCAGTATTAATCTTATGCTGTTGTCAATTTTTAGAAGGTTGGGCTTAAGAGATATTTCACCTATGACTATAACTCTTAATTTAGTTGATCATTCGATTACATATCCTAAAGGAGTTATAGAAGATGTTTTGGTAAAAGTTGATAAATATATCTTTCCTACGGACTTTATTGTATTAGATATGGAAGAAGACAAAAAAATTTCTATTATTTTAGAATGGCCATTCCTTGCCACTAGAAGAGCTTCGATAGATGTGCAGAAAGGAGAACTAACTATGAGAGTTGGTGATCAAGAGGTTACATAAAATTTTTCAATATCAATGAGATACCCTGCAAAAGAGCAAAAGATTGAATGCATCAGAATGGAAATTAATGAATATTTACTCCATGAATATTTAAAAAGACATTTGAAAGCAAATTTGATAAGGAATATATGGAATATAAAGATGAGGATAAAATTCAAGATGAGTTTAAGGAAGTGAGTTAAGAATATTAGGATTATGTTTAGGAAAAATTTGAGTTTTTAGATCCTGTAAAAATTAACAAGAATCTGATTTCATCTATTGAGAAACCTCCTGAACTAGAACTGAGAACACTTTGTACACATTTAAAGTATGTACTCTTAGTATGTACTACTCTTAGGAGATTTATCTACATTACCTCTTATAGTATCCTTAGAATTAACTGATGAGCAAGAACAAAAGTTGTTGGAAATGTTAATAAAATATAAGAAAGCCATTGGATAGATATTAGCTGATATTAAAGGAATCAGTCTTTCAATTTGTATGCATAGAAATTTATTGGAAGATCAACATGAACCAAGAGCTGATCCTCAAAGAAGATTAAATTCAATGATGAAAGAAGTTGTAAAGAAAGAAATTTTAAAATGGTTAGATGTTGGAATAATATATCTTATTCCAGTTAGTGCTTGAGTAAGTCCAATTCAATATGTTCTAAGGAAAAGAGGTGTGAATATAGTGACGAATGAGTATAATATAAGAATATCAACAAGACAAGTCAATGTTTCGCGAATCTACATACATTATATAAAATTAAATTCCGCCACCAGAAAGGATTGTTTTCCTTTACCCTTTTTAGACCAGATGTTTGATAGGCTAGCTGGGCACAAATATTTTTATTTTCTAGATAGATATATTGGTTTTCATCAAATACTTTCATCAAATACCAATTGCTCTAGAGAATCAAGAGAAAATAACATTTACAAGTCCTTATGGAGCGTTTGCTTTTCAATGAATGCCCTTTGGACTATGTAATGCACCTGCAATATTTTAAAGCTGTATGATGGCAATTTTTAGTGACTTAATTGAAAAAGGGATTGAAGTCTTTATGGATGATTTTTCTGTATTTGGAACTTCATTTGAAATATGTCTAAATCATTTAGAGAAAGTTCTTGAACTTTTTGAAAAGATTAATCTTGTATTGAACTGGGAGAAATGTCAATTTATGGTTGCCGAAGGAATTATGCTTGGGCATAAAATTTTAGAAAATGCATGGAAGTAGATCATGGAAAAATACAGGCTATATCAAACCTACCTCCACCTACTCTAGTAAAAGTAAAAGGAGTTAAGAGCTTTTTAGGACATGATGGATTTTACCGGCGATATATTAAAGATTTCTAAAAAATTACTTAACATTTATGCCAACTTCTGGAGAAAAAAAGAAAAAAAATTGACTTCAACCAAGTTTGCCATAAAGCTTTTGAAACTTTAAAGGAAATTTTGATCACTGTTCTTATAGTTATTTAACCTGATTGGGAGAAACCTTTTGAATTAATATGTGATGCTAGTGATTATGCAATTGGAGCTATTTTAGGGCAGAGATATGATAAGATTTTTAAAATTATATGGGGGTTTTTGAATCGAGGATTCAATACACCAAATACTCGATTTGAAGAGATCATTGCACAGAGACGTTGAGAAGTGCTTTATTACACTACAATCGCCATAGTCGTCCCTGTGGTGAAAGAATTTTATGTAAATCTACATGGAATCAACCAAGGAATTGTCTATAAGCAAGGAAGGTTTGTGTAATTTACTCCTTTGAGAAAAAACGAGATTTTTATGATTAAAAATGTGCGTATTTACCTTTACGCAAATTTTACCCCTACGAGATATAATATGAATAAACTTTACCAGTACCTTACCGATGAAGATGCAAATTAGGAGGCCAGAGATGATGAGAATGTAAGTTTTTGTCTAAGGCATGACACTTCTTTATTCCATCAAAATTAATGCCAACTATGAAAATAAATACGGTGACTAAGGAGAATGCTATTTTAAATTATTGTATTCAAACCGGAAATCCTATTGTTGTTAGAGCCATCATTGTGAAATTATTTTTGGGTTTGATAGTGAATGGATCTACAACTGGGCTTGAACATCTGTCTATTATTTTCCTACTTTGCAGTCAATTGTAAATACCTTACAAGAGTTGGGAAAAAAGTGCTTCTTACTTAGAAGCCGATAGATCCAGAAGTCTATTGTAGTTGTATTGGAATGTGAGATGAAAATGATATTAATGTACTGATGGATTCAATAATCCCAAAATTCATCACATATGCTACCTTACTTTAGTTCTAATGCACTTTAGAAGAGGATCAAAAAGATAAAAAAAGTGGTGCAGGATCTTATGCATGTAATTGAGAATATTTCTGAAATGTTAGATCATATGGATTGAAGACTTAAAGAACTTTTTGAGCATGCTGGTCTTATTGAAGATGTTTTGGAATGTTTGTTTAAGAAACATGCTAGGATTGAGGAGGATTCGACTGATGAGTTTTCTTACTGACCCTTTTTCAACATGTATGTGCACTACCAATCAATGGGAGATATCCAATAGGACACGAGTGAAGAAGATGTTTGAAGTTAGTTTCTGCACATAACATTTTGTTTAGTACTGTTTGTTTTATTTGTTTGTTGTGTTGGATTGAATTTACTTTTATTGTTGAACTGCATCAATGTTTGTGTATGAAATTTTGATGTTTAGATTTTAATGTTAGGATGTTTTGGTTTGCTTTAAACACTAAATAAGATGTTTTTTGGTTTGATAACTATTAGTTTGTAGTAGCACAAATTTTTTATATAAAAGCAAGTTTTGTGTTATTTGTGAAAGATGGATGTAAGAGTAATGTTTAATCATGCTTATAAGGGTTCATTTGAGTTAATTAGAGGTAGACCTAAAGTGGTATGGAGCAGATTTTGACAAAAACTGAAATCTGGAAGATTTAGGCGTTCATGCATGGTGCGCCAAATTTGGCACACGATGCGCAAAAAACTCGAACACGCAAAATTGCCTAAAAAACCATGAAATAGCACGAAAAAACTCCATTTTTATTGCTTGGGTCGTCTCCTACCTCTAAACCCCTACCTAGGGCTTTACATTGAGAGCGATAGAGAAGATTTTGGAGGCCAAAAATCATATATTTCATCTTCTCTTGGTAAAAGCTTCACCTTAACTTAGAAATTTTTTTCATGAAAATGCTTGAAGAAAACTCATAGTGAAAAGTTTCTTACCAAATAACCTTATTCGGGTAGTTAGCTTTTTGATTTAGTAATTTATTTAGAATTTATTTAGATTTTTGTAGATTTTCAAATGGCTCCCCGAGTGAAAATATAAAGGTCATCCAAGGATTTTGATGCACAAATATTTGTTAACTTCAAGGCCAAACATAGTTGTAATACTGAAATGGAGACCAGAAGGTTGATCCAAGAACAGGCACTTACAAACCCGGGTGATGAGATTGAAAGGTTGATCCTTGCCAGAAACTGGGAAATATTTTGTTGCTTCACTGTAATAGTGATTGTCCTCATGATTTGCGAGTTCTATGCAAACCTGAGGTTCATTGAGGGTGATCACATACTGGTTAGAGGTAAGCAAGTTGAATTTACTGTTGATCAGATCAATGCTTTTTATGGGCTAAGGAATGTATATCATGATGAGTACATTGCATTCGTGATGACTTATTCATCACTGGATGAGTGATTTCCATTTTTACAGATGGGAAAGGAGAATGGATATATAAGAATAACAAAATAGTTAACTTCTCTGCTTCTCTATTGAATAATCAGTCGAAGGTATGACATCACTTATTTTCTGCTAAGTTATTACCAACAAATCATCCTGTCGATGTTATGAAGTAAAGATTATTGTTGAACTATTGTATTCAGAACATGAAAGCAATAAATGTTGGTGCACTTATAGTTCATCGTGCTCGGAGTATAGCTGATAGTTCCACATCTAGTGGTTTGGGATATCCTACTTGATTTTAACTTTATGTAAGAAATTAGGAGTAGATTACCATAGAAATGAAGAAATATTACAGCCACAAAATTCATTTAGGAAGCATATGATTCAAACAGTAGAATCATTTGTTGAATCTAAAGGTGTTAGAGGGGATAAAACCTCTATATCAGCTAAATGAGCATTTATTTCTTGCTCTGCTTCACTGAAAAAACATTATGGACCAACTATGGATTCCAAAACTAGACATAATTAATATTTAGAGTCAGATTGGCAAGATTGGAGCAAGAAATGCTTACAATGAAGAATATCAGCAGAGGAGAGTTCAACATGATATAGATTTTAAGAATGCTATGGTGAGACATCTTATGGGTGAGCCTAACGTGGAATTTCCTCCTTGCCCTAGTTTCACTCCCTATGCTCCTATTCAAGATGAAGATGAGAAAGAAGAAGAAGAAGATTATGAGGAGGAGGAGGAAGATGATGAAGAGTGATATTCTTATAAGTTTAGTTTAGTGTGTTTTGATGTTTGTTTGTTATTTCTGCTTGAGATGTGTTGTAATTTCATTTAAGCATATTGTAGTAAAGACTTTCTTGGTGTTGTGGTAGTAACTGAATTTTTTTGTGTTGTAGTAGTAACTATAGATCATTACTTTTTCTGCATTTTTAGTATTTTCAGTTTTTATTTTTTAGTATTTGTATTTTTATTTATAATTCTCAGCAAATTCCTTAGAATATATTATGTCTCATTTATTGCTTTAAATCCTGTTTGTATGTTTCTAAATTTAGTACTCGTAGTATACCAGAGACTGGTTTCATAATTAGAAATCTTTTACATGTAAGTTTTTATTTTCATGCATTTACTGTTTTCTTTCACCCACTAAATTTTGTACTAAAATATTTTGAAAATTACGTAAAAACTTAAGTTTGCGGGGAAGAAAATTTTTTTTTGAAAAGAAGAAAACTAAATATTATTTGCTCTCAATTAACTATATTTTTAAAATTAATTTAACATGACTTGGGATATTGAGATTAAACTTAAAATGACTACACTTATATTTATAAATATTATGGTAAATTTTGGTAACAGGTTTTTATAACATGTTTTTACTAATGAAGTTCAATTCTAAAGTAAAAGATAATTGTTATGATAGGATAAGACTATGTTTTTTTTATTTTAAGTAAAAAAATTATATCTTTGAAGTGTTAAGAATTTTATAATTTCATGTAAGAAGAAAAGAATGAGACTTTAAGAAACATCATAAACTGATATGAATTCATTAAGTGAAAGAAGGTAAGGAGTTTTGAAATTAAGAAGATGATAGTGAAGTTCAAATATATTAAAGGCAATCAAGATATAGTAATCCCCACTTGAAAAAAAGAAAAAGAAAAGAAAAAGAAAAAGAAAAGAAAGGATTGAAAAGTTCCTAAAAGCAAAATAAAAAAGAGAGCGAAAAAAAAGAAAAATAAGTGAGGAGAAGCTTGAGGAGATGCCAAATAAAAAATTGAATTCACTTGAATCAACTTAAGGAAGGAGCTTTATTACATTTTATAAACTTATATTCAAGTATGAGTAGTATTAGAAGAAAAGTTTTCATGAAACTATTTTTCATATGAATGTTCAAAATATCCTTCATATGAATGTTCAAAATACTTAATATGACAAGTTGCAATTCTTCTTGAAATGAATAAAAATTTGAAAATCTTAAAATTGATTACAAAGTACTCTTAGACTTATAAATTGAATCTAAGTTATTAAATTTTTTTCTTAAAATTTACTATTCTATTTTATAAACTAAAGTATAGAAGTTATGAGTTGATCTTTATCCTAAGTCATATGCTTTTATGTAATAAAAGTGTCACTTGAAGACAAGTAACATTTAAGTTTGGGGGATTTTAAAACACTAGAATATGTTGTTTTAAGTATATCACTACAATATGTTGTTTTAAGTATATTTTTTATGCCTATTTTTGGTGATATTTCACTTTAAAGAAAGATATTTTTGTGTTTTTGTTGCAGGTATATCATTTTTAGGCATTTAGTGTAAAAGTAGCAAAAAGGATGAAATTTGGAGCCAAAACAATGAATCTTGGGAATCTAACACATGAGGAGCCATATTTGGCGTCGGAGACGACTTTTTACTTATTAAGGTGGTTCGAGACAAATTTAGCATGAATTTTCAAAGGGACACTTGTTCTAAACACCTTTTAGAGTAATTCAAATCTAGACCCTTTGGAAGGTTTTTTTATGAAGGGATATGTCTCTTGGATCAAATGACACATCTTCTAAATTCAAAGGAGTTGACTTTTAGAGGATATTTTGGAGGGAAATTTGAACTCTTTTTGAAAGGAGGCAGCCCCTAATAAAATAAGGAGACTTCAAGGAGTTGGGTGTGATGTGAAAGGGGGTGGTGCCAAAGGCAAGAGGAAGAGATAGAGAGACAAAAGTTAAGGGCTTAGAGATTTTCTTCTAGGGTCTTAAGAGGAGAGGGTAGGTGAGAGATTTTTTCTTCATTACACTTCTAAGAGAGGATTGAGAGTGCTTGTAAGGAGATGAGAAAGTCTTGAAGAGAACATCTAGGGATTTGCTTAGGAGAAGGGTTGTCAGATAAGTTGTCTTTTATTTCTTTCGTTTTGTAAACTTGTTTTCATATATGAAATCTTTATTTTGCCAATCCTTATTTATTTTGCCAATCCTTATTCCAATCCTTATTATGAATTCTTAGTAGTTTTCTTTATCCTTCTCCCTACTTTGAAATGTGTTTTGTGTGAAAGTAATCATGTTTTCTATGGATTTTAAAGATTAATAATTTGTGAAGATTTCAACTCCGATCTTCATTTACATTTTTGTTCTGACCAATTGAAATGTTAAAGTGTGTTGAGAAATATATGTTCGGAAAGAGTTATGATTTCGATAACATGGGGAGAATCACATTTGTTTCATGGGACTGTATGTCATCCATGGAATTAAGTGCAAATAAATAGATAAATATACCTTTGTTGGATGCAAAATTTGAGATTTTAAGGTGTTAGATTAAAATCCTCAATTTGGTCCAACTAATTGGAAACTAATGCAAGATTGTTAGCCCTCAACGGAGGGAGTAGTGGGAACTTTGAAGTGGCAGCATGTATCCTCCTAGCCTAACCACAAAATTATGGAGGATTAGTCAATGCTCTTTATATCACTCAAATAAGGGTAAAGAATAATATTACTCCTATTTAGCACAAAATTATTTTTAAATATATATTTACAAATAATTTTAATTTCTTCACAATGTATAAGCTCATTGTAAGGGGAAGGATGCTTTCATAAATTTGAACATTTTGTCAACAAAAATTTCATTTAGGTTTAGTAATTTTACTTTTGAATGTTTAGTTTCTGGTTTAGTTAACTTATTCTTTCAACTACATTTTAAATAGCATTCACTTTAGTAGTTAATATTCAAACTTCACACTTTACTTTTTGTATTTTTAAAATAGTACTTTACCTTATAATCTTAAGAACTATTTATAGGTATTCCAACTTCCCAGTGGGATCAATATCTATCTAGGACTCCATTAGACCTGACTCCATTAGACCTCTTTATTACTTGAGCGATACGTATACTTACGTTATTTTTAAGGGAGATTTGGCAGTTCAAAGGTTTTTTAAAGATAAGTTATTTTTATTAAAGTTATTTTTGTTGGGATTACATTGCTTAATTATTATTATTTCCCTTGTGTGTATTTTGTAATATTAAATAATAATTACAAAATTAACGCACTAAATCTACCTACATCAATAACTTAAACCTTAACGTACTCTGATCCCTGACCAAACATAAACACCAACTTAATCTAAACCCTGATCTAACTTAAACCCTCACCCACTTAGACCAAACTCAAACTTAAACCTTAAAAAACAGGCTCAACCCTAATTCAAACCTAAACCTAACCAAACAACAAATAAAAATAAACTTAACATAAATTTAACTCTAACTTAAAATATGGTCTGACCTAACCTGAACACAAGTTTGACTCGATTCAACCAAGGTTTGACCTTACCAAAAATAGATCAAACTTGACCTAAACCTACCATGACCTAGCCTAAGTCTAACCTGACTGACCAAAATAGCAACTACATAATAACTTAGCCTTCAAAAAAAGGCCAAAAAATTGACCCAATTTATATTTAAAAAATACTTTACACACTAGTGGTACTATGAAAGTACACGTATCATTTCAAGTAATATTATGTTTTCCTTTAAGACCTCAGTATCAATTTCACAGAGAACCGAGGTAAGAATTCACTTAAGCTAATTCTAGTCTACAACTATCATGTTTTAATTTAGAATTTTTGAAAATTTAGTTTTCCTAAAATTTACTAATTTACATACATTAAAATTAAAGTTAACTAAATTAAATAAAAACCTAATCTAAGGAGATTGGTTAAATTTTGGAATTTTTTAATATATTTTAAAATCCCTTTCCTCTTGTAATGAGGTTATAATGAATGTAGGAATCAAATGTTTAAATTTAATAATGGTCTGTTGTAACAAATAGGAGCATACCTGCTTCTTTTCCCTCTTTCGAGTGCATAAAGAAAATTGACTGATATAAAGTAAGTTCTAGTATATTTGGTAGGTAGAATCTAGCCTGTCACTTCAAGATTACCCACAAGGCCCTTTGTATAAGACTTACCAGGAAAGCTTAATTCGAGCTTTAGAAAAATTGGTAAAGGATCTTGCCTGTCAGCCTAGAAACACTATTTATAGTCCATCAAAACTTATCTCCTTTAATTGTGGTCCCACTCCTTGTAAGGTTATTGTGGTACTCACTAGTTTTGTCAAATCGTAGCCATCCTGGGTCTTTATGTTTTGCAGATAATTTTAACATTATAAGTGATCATTTGTAAAGTAATTTATAAAATTTTGCAGATGATTTTAACATTATAAGTGATCATTTTTAAAGTAATTTATAAACTAATGAAAATACAGTCACAATTTTTGAATAAAAGAAATCTTAAAACCATTTTAATCACACACATGATTAATTGTCACCACAAGAAGAAAGAGCAAGGAAAACTACTGACAAAGTATGGAGAAAACACAAAAGAAAACTTTGATTAAATGAAAACAAATTCACTAGAGAAGTTTTTACAATAATTATAAGATACTGAAGAACAAAAAAATTTGCTTTTTCCCTCAAAGAGAAAGATGAAAAACCATTCAACAAAGTCTCCTACTGATCCACAGAATGCTCATATAAGTCCTTACAGACATCACCCAATATCCCTCACCAATCTCTCTATAAAAGGTAAAATTCTAAGTTTCCTACTCTTATCAACAACAAATGGATGTTATTGAAGTTTTCAGGAGTTTTAAATGCCATAAGGTGCCTTCTTAAGTTTCAAATTAGGCTTAAAAACACCTAATATAGAGCAATAACCATCTGAAACAGTTACTAGTGCTATGACACCTGATCGACGACTATGGCATCTGGATCTCGAGGTGACTGGCACTATAGCTATAGTTTAGGTGCTACAATACCAATTTAAAAGTTGGGGTGGCTCCAATTTGCTCCACTTCACTTCATTTCACCCCATGTCAGCACCAATCCACACCAAGTGTTTTACCATGATTTTTTCTTTCCTTTATTTGACTCCAAATTACAACATTTTTCTTCATTTTTGCTAAAACTTCTTTTCATGCACCTATAATCAAAAGCATACAAAATACCTTCCATTAAAGTGCAATATAGTTAAAAATATCCTTGAATCTTATATAGAAAAATAGGCATTTTTTTAGGCAAGTCATTGACCCAGCCCGGGTCTAAGCTGACCAAACCCTAGTCTGACATGAAATAACCTCAATTTTGCTTGACCCAACACAAGTCAGACTTAACCCAACCCAAGTATAATTTGACCAAGTCTAATTTCATACAAAATTAAGCTTTCTTACGTTAACCCAAGTGGGCCCAACTCAACTTGGTCTAACCCAGTTCAACCTTTGTCAACATAAGTGAAACTATGTCAACCCAAGTTAATCCAATTTAACCCAGGTCAAACTTCAACTCAATCTTAGCCCACATTTAATCTAAGACAAAATATATGTTGTTCTCTTTATTTCATATGACATTTTAATTTTCATTTCGACATGCTTGAAATGTGTAATTTCTCTATGTAAATTAAATGCTTATTTTTATTGATATTGCACTTTAAAGGAAAGTGTTTTTGTTTTTTGATTACAGATATAATAGGTTAATCAATTGGAAGAAAAAATGAAAATATGGATCTAATGGAGCAGTGGAGCATAAAGTGAACTGGCATTTAGGTGCCAGCTTCTGGCACCTAAGAGCAAGCTTTTGGTACCTAAGCATCAGACTCTGTTTGTGGAAACAAAGAGCCAACACTATGGTGGCACAACTGGCTACTAGGTGCCATGCAGTTATCCTACTCTTCTAGAAGACTGACGCCTATGAGCTACAATTGGGCGTCTATGTGCCATAATCTTTTTTTTTAATTACAATGTAGTTGGACAAATTTTTAGGGGGGCGTATGAAGTGACTCTTAAGAATTTTGAGGATTATCATAAGGGGACTTAAAAAA
>NW_018232611.1:0-20813 GCF_001263595.1 Phalaenopsis equestris | reverse complement strand
GGGGGCGGGGTAACGGGGGCTTGAGAGTCTCTCTATTTGGGAAGTGAGTTCTTAGCTTTTAAAGATTAGTGTGGAGCATAAAGGATTTTGTAGTTGCTGTGAAAGGAGGTTATGAGTCTTCTATAAAAACAAATCTTGCACTCTTTTGTATTTTCATTGAATTATTTCAATATAGTTGTATGATTCAATGTCATTTGCAATGAAGAATCCATGTTTTTTTTCCATGCTTAGTGAGTAGTTTTCCTTACTCTTCTTCTTGCTATGAAGCAGTGACATGTGTAAGAAAACTTGTTTTATCATAAATTAAATTTTATTTCCACGTGATGAGTAAAATCTTCGTTGCTTCATTGACATAAAATTCTTGCCATTGCTTATGTTAAAATATGTTTTAAGTTTAGAATAAGAACGGAAGAGTGGTGACTCCACAACTTGAGTACACTAACATTGATTGTTTGTTAACCTCACTTTTGGTTGAGGTATAGATTCTTCCTTAGAAGCAAAGGATCTAGCCGTAGGATATTACTGTTGATTATTCCTAGAAGACTTGTAAAGGAACCCTCACAATTAGAAGTTCTAAAACACTTGTTTGCTCATCTTGAAGTTCCAAATGTTGCTTCTAACCTCTAGCACTTAGTAAGTGGAGCTAATATGGGGTTGTCGGTGCTATTTTGGTTGGAGGAGTTGCCCATAAGAAGCTGTAGGTCACAAGAATCAAAATCTCATCGCCTGCTTCAGAAGGACGTTTTAATTTACATATATATTTGAGTTTTAGAAAAATATGAAATCAAACTGACCCCATATTTTTCATAGTTTAAAAGAAAGAGCACTGTACCTCAAATACTGTATCTATCCCGAAGGATAAACACAAGACTTAAGGATTAGGCTCGATCAAATAAACTAAAGCATATATGATATTCGTTTGGTCTGCGAAACCATTTTATTTGCTGATAAGTTCCCCAATTTAATATAAGGAATTAAATATGGTTTATGTTAAGTTGGGTTAAGACATGCTTCTTATAAGGGCAAGCCCATATAGTTAATTACATCATAAATGACCCAAGTCACCTAAGAAGACTCTAAATAAAAATCAGGAAATATTATCTTCAACGAGTTTCAAGGGGTAGGACTTTTCAATGAGATCAGATGTAGAGGTGTGAAAGGGGAGTGGTTCAAATTTGGAACATTTTGTTTTAGAGTCCAATGGAGGAAGAACTTGGGGATGTCATGGATCCAAAGGAGAACCTCGGTGACTTCCCAAGCTATCCTAATGTTTGGCTTCCGTTTTAAGGAGATATATTTAAGTGTTTCATCCTGCCGTGTTTCATCCTGCCAATTTTTATGCCAATTTTTATTTTTTAGGGCTTACATTCATATGAAACGATCACACAAATAGCCTGAAAGATGTGAGGATTTAGGTCATGACGCATGACAACCTCGGAATCCTAAGTCGAGTTAAGGCTTATATTTTATAGCAGGGCTATACAAAAGCTTAAAGATAAGGTGAAGATTTACGTTCCATAAGAAAGCAACCTTGAAGTTTGTTGCTTAAATCTAAGGAAAGATGATTGGTTTAGCCGGGGAAGACATGTTTCGCTGTTGAAGATGGCCGTGATGCCCACCATGCTAGCTCTAAGATCCTTACCGCGATGAGTTTGAGTTTTCTAGTGTTTCAAGTTATAACGTCAAATCAGGTGGTCCTATGGTTGAAGTTTATTAAAATTTATGGGGGGGCATGTTAAAGTTGATTAGACTGACACAGGTTAGGATCCTGCGGTTCCCTCATACCGGCATCACTATTTCTATTGGATTCACTTAGTCCAAATGAATTTACTAAACTCAACATAATGAGTTCCATAATTTCATTTAGACCGTGGGAAGCCTCGTTAGCAACTGTAGTTTACGTCCTGCGAGGGATTCCCGATCATCCGATAGAGATGTCTTACTTTAGTTGGAGTTGTAGTTTTGTGTGATGTTTTGTGATTAAATTTTGAGTTGTTTTATATTTTCAATGTTTTGGGGGTGAATTTTATATTGGTTGATTTTAATTTTTGTTTTGGTTTTGGTTTCGTGTCTATCCTAATAGTTTTAGTTTTCATGCAGGGTGGCATCATTGTTTAGCATGCAAATTTGCAGTTATAAAAGTACAGTATAAAAGTAAAAGAAAGACAACCCTTAAAATTGTAAAAGCATACCTAGCCAGTCTTCTCGTTCTACCACCTGAAACTCAAAAGACATGTTAAGGCAGTTTATATGAAGCAGGGAAGTAAAATTTTGATGACCTATTATCTAACCTGTCATATCTTGGTGGGTCCTTCTTGGTGGGTCCTTTTATGAGTTTAATTAAAGATGATGTTGCCAAGCAAAACATATTAAGTTTAGTAGATCTCCGAGGCATCCTACAGTTTAAAAAGAAGAAGCAGGTCCGTGCTTCCCTCTTACCACCTGGTGAAAAGTCCTGAGTTCTCTTAAACCTATTATGTTGCTTAATAATTCATCCTATAAGCACCCTAATGCTCAAGGAACATTTATGTTTCAATTATCCCTAAGAGTAAGGTAATTATCATTTGTAATTTAATTTTTATGATTATGTGGGTGAAGACCCTTTAAAGAGGCATGTTAGTGTTATTAGAATGCTTAACAAAATTTTGGTCCTAATTGGCCTTGTAGTGTTTGAAAGATGTCTTAATTTTAATTGAGTTTGTTTTTATAATCCTCATTTAAATGAAACTTGATTTAACTTAAGTCACTACTAAGCCCTTAAGACCTAGGTGAGTGTCTTAATTAGTTTTGAAAAGATTAAGCTTTAGGTGATCATAATTTATTATTTTAATTTCATTTGAAAATCAAATGGGGGTATTACGTTAGTGAGTTATTAACAACCAAAATCACACCCCTAAATCTAGGATCATTTTATTTTAATAAACTTCCCAACTTTAATAATTTAGATTTAATAATTTAGAAAAATATCGATAATTTAGAAATTTATTAACTTATCTTTTTCAATTGGGAAAGTGAGGTTGGATTCTACCAATTAACCCCTTCTGTTTCAAACATCCAAATTAAGGTCAGAGGTTACTCATTTCCCTCTTTAAATTAAGCCTAAATGTTAATTAAGACTTTAATTAAGGCTAAATTTCCAAAATTACACATATGCCCTTAAGGCTCTAACACTTCATAATTTGTCAAGTTTGAAATTTTTATCCTACCTCATTCATTAGTAAATTAAGACATCAGAGTAGAAAATGTGATTTTTTGAAATTTAATTTAATTTATATAATTATTTTCATGCAAAAATAAGATTTTTCAAAGAAAACTTCTAACTTGACCAAGGTAAATTCAAATCCTAACTTGACCAAGGTAAATTATAATCCATTAAAATTTTTATTGGAGGTAGACCTTGACGAGAGAAGCCTTTGGACCAAATTTAATGATTTTTTTAATTTTATTTGAATTTTAAGAATTATTTTAAGTTATGGGGTGTTTATTAAATATAAAATATTTTAAATGGAGAAAATTAAGTTTTATATTTTTTAAAAATCCTCCTGAGGTCAAACAACTTGGAGGAGAAAATTTTATTTTTTTAAGTTTTATTTAATTTATTGGAATTATTTTTATTTAAAACCCAATTTAGCCTTTAAAAAGTTATTTAATTTATTGGAATTATTTTTATTTAAAACCCAATATAGCCTTTAAAAAGTTATTTTTTAAGCTTTGAAATTTAGTATCTTTATTTAAAATTCAGGAAAAATATTCTAATTATTCTTAAGTGCTTAGGAAGCAATTTAGAATATTTCCATGAATTTTATTATTTTTGTGATTTTTATGGATTTTTAATTATTTAAATATTTAAAATAGATTAAAATCAAGTTTTCATTTCAAATTCCATTTTATTTTTAGAAAATACCCCTGATCATAAAAAACTAAAAAAACTCAGTTTTATTATTTTTCAAGTTATATTTTAATTATTAAAAAATATTTTAGTGCCAAAAATGTTATTTATCTTTAAAAATCAGCTTAGGTTACCAAATGAACTCAAAATGCTTTGAAATTTTTATGGTGAGTTCTCTGGATCCTAAACAATATTGGAAATCAAAAATCAAGTCTTTTTGTTGTTTGTATTTTTCAGAATTAATTATTTTAGTGATTTAGGGTTTGTAAGGATTAGGTGTATTTTGAATGACTTGGCTCATGAAAAATTTTCCAAAATCTTTCAAAATTTTTTTGGATTTTTCGAAGTAGCATGCTAATTTCCATGATCATTTTAAGAAAAAATTTACATGATCATTTTAAGAAAAAAATGCACATAAACTTGAAAAATATAATTCTCAGTCTAAGAATGTCTCTGACTTTGGAAAAATTAGGGAATGTTCCGTAAGATAGAGGAAACAACATGCTAAAATTTTAAGCAATAGCGATATGCCTATATGCATGGAGAATCAAAACATTCAAATCAGTGTTTAATTAATTAAAAATAAAATATGCAGCACATGTACTTAAAATTATTTCCACATTATTCTCCTCTGTTCACTGAGCAAGAGGGTATTCTTATTTTATTTTTGTTATTTTTCTACACGAAGATATGGAATTTTAAAGCTAGGAATAATTTTTTTATTTTTTAAATCTCTATTTAACTATTTAAATGCACGGCGCCACATCAACCTACGACTGCTCCAAACCTCCACGCGGCGAGCTCCTATTCGACGTCGCCATCCTCCTTAGCGCTGACTCGACCCGCGGTTTATGTTCCAAAGCACTGTCTGGCATCATCTCAACCGTCCATATGATACATGTTAATCAACCGACGCTCTGTCATTGTCCCCGATAGCCTAACCTGAGAACCGTCCATCTTCTATCCTTAAGATCTCTCTCGTTTCTTAACCAAATTAAGTGAATTTTTTTTAAATGCTCATCTAGACTAGTGGAACATATCCATATGGTTATGATGCCATGATATAAACTCAAAACAAATGGACAGTTCAAATAGGCTCTAGATGAAGAGAAGTTTTATACCATTGCTCTAAGAAGTGAAGCTTTGATCATAGAGTCTTGGCACGTTTGTTGTGATCCAAAGAAGCAAGGAATTGAGCCTCTATTCTTGGTGTAAGGCCTAGGTATGATTTTGATCGCGACCGGATTTGGTTGTTGGTCTACAGCTATGGTAGAGGCTCTGTGACAGGGGAATTTAATGGGGCTTAAGCTTCTGTCACTGTTCTGAAGGTGTGGATGAAGTTAATTTGAGTTTGGTGGTCTGTGGAGGTGTCCTGGTTTTTTACAAGATTTCGAGCTCAAAATTGAACACTGATAGTGCAAATTGAAGAGGGAAAATAATTGGAAAGCACTGAGGAGATCTTAGGGAAGCTCTGTGGTCAATTTGGAGAGGTCTCTCTAAGAAATTTTCAGCACTCCCTCCCATGGCCATGGGAGGTGCTTGTCATAAATATGGCTAAGGGGTGGCTGTCATGGCCAATTAGGGGGTGCCCAATTAGGGGGTGCATTGTGTATTGTGTTGCTTAGGTGGAGAGCAGAGGAGCTCTACAACTTAATTTGGCTGAGCTGTCCTCTTGGTTTGATTTGGGTGAAGTTCAATGGAGGTGGCTCTCAGTATTGAGCTTCTCTGGTGAATAGGCCGGTCGGCCATAGCAGGGGGAGGTGGCTAAGTGCTCAGGGCATCAAGGGGAATCTGTCAAAGCAATTTAATGCAATGGGGTTTAGTTTTGGTAAGGGTATCTTAAGCATGTGTATTTTTGGAAATAAGATCTCTTAATTTGGTGGGTTTTTGGTCCACGGCTCATCTAGCTTAGGTTAGATGGGTTTTGGCTCAATCTTAGGGTCTAACCAATGGTTGAGGTGGAGTTAATTTGATGACTTTGGGGTAGTTAGCCAATATTTAATGCATGGCTTCAATGTGGGTCCAAGTGATCAAAGCTTGGGTTTGAGCTAGGATAGCCATGTAAATTGACTCAATTGATTGATTAACATTGTGTAGATGATTGTTATGAAGATTTTTGGTGAAGGGTTGAAGTGATTTTGAGTTTAATTGGTAAATCAATTTCAGGGATTTTGTCAATTTTGGCATGTTGGGCTAGTTGGGCTAGAAATGGGTTTAGGTTGGGCTAGCCTTGGGATAAGTTCAAATTGAATGGTTCAAATGATCAAGAGAGATGTTGTAAAGATTTTTCGTGAAGGGATGAAGTGGAAATTTCGGGTTTAAGGCCCTTAGGTTGGTTTTAATTTGGTTAGATTTTGAGACATGGTCAATTTGGGGTAAATTTGGGGCTTTTTGGACTTAGGTTGAAATCCAATGAGCTTGAGGCCTCACCAAGGCCAATTAAAGGTCCAATTTGATGTATGGTATTGTTATTAAGGTATTTTAACACAAATTGTGGCAAATGGAGTAGACCATGGGTTCAATCTGGTGGAAACATGTCATAGGGCCAAAATTGGGTTTTTGGTTTAGCTAAAAATTGGGTTCAAACCATGGACCAATTAAGTTGGATTTGGTCTATATTGGTCAAATCAAGGGTGAATTTAAATTTAGAATTCATATTTGGGTAATTTGAGACCAATTGGATAGACATTTGAGGTAATTTGGGGAAATTATGGCCCTTTAAAGGGTAATTTTGGGGTATTGGTCAAAGTTGCTCAAATTGGCCAAATTGGGTCATGTGATAGTTGAGAAAAATGAAACTAGGAATATTTGGGAGGTTTTAGGAAATTTTTGGATTTTTTGTTGGATTTTTTGGAATTTTTGAAATTTTTGGGGTAAGGAGGGGTATTTTGGTAATTTGGCCAATTTTGGTGATTTTGGGTAGTTTGGGTGTTTTGGGAGAGTTGGAATGCCAACCACCATCAATAAGCTATGGACCAATGGAAACCCCATTTTGGGCCCTCTATGTAGTGATCTTAGCCAAAGTCTAGTCTAGGGCTAGTGGGTTTAAGGGACCACCTACATGAGTCTCTCAGAAGTATCAAGGGACCAAAGCCTAGAAGCTTTAGGGTTGTGAGTGATTTTGAGTGTAAGTGATTGCAATTGAGTGCCTTAGCCCTAGACCAAGACCTAGGGTCAACCATAAGGTCCAGCAGTCATAAGTGTGACTCTCTATGAGCTTCCCCATAATGACCCCACCTACTAAGTGCTAGAGGTTAGGACCAATATGTGGAACTTCAAGTTGAGTAAAGATAAGTGTAGAATTTCTAACAATGAGGGTTTCATGTCTAGTTTTCTAAGAATAGTCAATAGGAAAGTCCTGTGGCTAGACCTTAGGCTACTAAAGAGGAAAAACTAAACCTCAAGCAAAAGTGAGGTCAATAAATGGACCCCCAATAGGTGTGGTGTGCTGGGCAAGCACACCGCGTGTATTGGCGTTGACTGGCAAGATCAACAAAAACCAATACAAACTCCTAAGTCAATAGACTCGGAAGTATGTGTAGAGTTGTGTGTTTGATTTACTTCTGCTGGGGAATTAGTAGGCGATCGTTTGATTGAAATCAAGGAGTAGGGACTCTCGCTGGGGATCGGAGAGTGAATTTTAAGTTATGAAATTTTTGGTATTTATAAAGGATGGGAGTGAGTATATAAGTACTGACCCCGAGGTGGTAATTGAAATTTGGGTATCAATCCCGAAATAAGAATCAGATGCCATAATCGATTTAAGGTGGACTTAAAAATGATTTTAAAATAATAGTAATGTGTTGGAGGACCGAATTGAAGTGGAAAGCATAAAGGTTCACATCCGGCTCCAAAGAAAATATCTGCTACAGTGAGGAGGGAAGCACTAGGACTCACATCCAACTCAAGAGGTAACAAAAAATATGTGTGTCACGTTAGGAAGGAAAGCACCAGGACTCATATCCAACCCAAGTGGTGACAAGAAAATATATGTGTGTCATGTTAGGAAGGAATGCACTAAGACTTACATCCAACCCAAGCAATGACAATGAAATATATGGGTTATATTGACATGGAAAGCACCAGGACTCATATTCAACTCAAGCAGTAACAAGAAAATATACTTGCGTTACGTTAAGAAGGAAAGCGTTAGGACTCACATCCAACCCAAGGGGTGACAAGAAAGTATATGTGCGTCACGTTAGGAAAGAAAGCGCTAGGACTCACATCTAATGCAAGCGGTGATAAGAAAATATATGTGTTACATTGAGAAGGAAAGCACCAAGACTCCTATCCAAATCAAGCGATAACAAGAAAACATATGTGTCACGTTAGGAAGGAAAACACCAGGGCTTATATCCAACTCAAGAGGTAATAAGAAAATATGTGTGTTACGTTAGGAAAGAAAGCACCAGGAGTCACATCCAACCCAAGCGCTGATAAGAGAATATATGTACGTCACGTTAGGAAGGAAAGTGCCAGGACTCACATCCAACCAAAGCGGTGACAAGAAAATATATGTGTTACATTGAGAAGGAAAGCACTATGACTCATATCTAAGTCAAGCGGTAACAAGAAAATATATGTTTTGCATTAGGAAGGAAGACACCAGAACTCACATCCAACCCAAGAGGTGACAAGAGAATATATGTGTTATATTGAGAAGGAAAGCACTAGGACTCAGATCCAACTCAACAAGCAAGTATGTGTGTGTCACGTTAGGAAGGAAAGCGCTAGCACTCACATCTAACCCAAACAGTGACAAAAAAGTATATGTGTTACATTGAGAAGGAAAACACTAGGACTCAAATTCAACTCAATAGGTAACAAGAAAATATGTGTGTCACGTTAGGAATGAAAGCACCAGGACTCACATCCAACCAAAGCAGTGATAAGAGAATATATGTGTTACATTGAGAAGGAAAGCAGTAGGACTCACATCCAACTCAAGAGGTAACAAGCAAGTATATGGGAATTTGAATTTAGGTACTGGTCCAGAAATGAAAGATGAATTTTAGTTATCATTTAAAACTTCTCTTCCTCTCGAGCCTATTTGAACTCTCCATTTATTTTAAGTTAATTTCATGGCATCATAACCGTATGGATATGTTCCTCTAGTCTAGATGAGCATTTAAAAAAAAATCACTTAATTTGGTTAAGTAATGAGAGAGAACTTAAGGCTAGAAGATCGACGGTTCTCGGGCTAGGCTATCGGGGTCGATGACGGAGTGTCATTCGATCAAGTGTGTATCGTATTGACGGTCGAGATGAAGCTGGACAACGCTTCGAAACATAAACTGCAGGCCGAGTCAGCACTGAGGTAAATAGCGACGTTGAATAGGAGCGTGCTGCGTGGAGCTTCAAAGCCATCATAGGTTGATGGGGCGTCGCGTGCTTAAATAAATAAATAGGGATTTAAAAAATCACAAAATTATCCCTAGCTTTAAAAATCCATATCTTTGTGTAGAAAAATCACAAAATTAAAATGAAAATACCCACTTGCTCAATGAACAGAGGAAAATAATGTGAAAATAATTTTAAGTCCATGTGATGCATATTTTATTTTAAATTAAGTAAATACTGATTTGAATATTTTGATTCTCCATGCATATAGTCATATCACTATTGCTTGAAATTTTAGCATGTTGTTGCCTCTGTCTTACAAAACATTCCTTGATTTTTCTAATGTCAGAGGAGGTCCCTTGTCAGAGTATCATGTTTTTTAAGTTTATGAGCATTATTTGCTTAAAATAATCATAAAAATTAGCATATATTTGCTTAAAATAATCATAAATTTTGAAAGGTTTATGATGACCAGAGGCCTAAATTAGCATATTTCTTAGAATAATCTAAGAAAATTTTGAAAGGTTTATGATGACCAGAGGCCTTTAAGAAAATTTCTCATGAGCAAACTCATTCAAAATACACATAATCCTTACAAACTCTATATCACTAAAATATTTAATTTTGAAAAATACAAACAACAAAAGGACTTAATTTTTTATCTCCACTATTGTTTAAAATCTAGAGAACTCACAATATAAATTTCAAAGCATTTTGAGTTCATTTGGTAACCTAAGTTGATTTTAAAGATAAATAGCATGATACCATTTTGACGTTAATATGATTTTAAATAATTAAAATGTAACTCAAAAAGTTATAAAAATTGGTTTTGGGAGTTCTCTGTAATCACAGGGATTTTCTAAAAATAAAATTGTAAATAAAAGAAAAACTTGATTTCTTAAGCCTATTTTAAAATATAAATAATTAAAAATTAAATAAAAATCACAAAATTAATAAAATTCATGGAAACGTTCTAAATTAGAAACGTTCTAAATTACTTTCTAAGCACTTAGAAACAATTAGAATATTTTTCCTGATTTTCTAAATAAAGATACTAAATTTCAAAGCATAAAAAATAATTTTTTAAAGGCTAAAATGGGTTTTCACTAAGTGTAATTCCACTGAATCAAATAAAACTTAGAAAAACATAAATTTTTTCCTCTAAAAACTAAGTGTAATTCCACTGAATCAAATAAAACTTAAAAAAACATAAATTTTTTCCACTCACTAAGTGTAATTCCACTGAATCAAATAAAACTTAGAAAAACATAAATTTTTTCCTCTAAATTCTCTAACCTTAGGAGGATTTTTCAAAAATATAAAACTTAATTTTCACCATTTAAATTATTTTATATTTAATAAATACCCCATAATTTAAAATAATTCTTAAAATTCAAATTAAATTTAAAAAATCATGAAATTTGTCCAAAAGCTTCTCTGGTCTAGTTCTACCTTCAGTAAAATTTCAAAGGATTAGGATTTACATTGGTCAAGTTAGAATTTTTTTTGAAAAATCCTATTTTTGCATGAAAATAATTATATAAATTCAATTAAATTTCAAAAAATTACATTTTCTCTTTTGATGTCTTGATTGTCCCATGAATGAAATAGGATAAAAATTTTAAAGTCATTTGAATTGAATGTGATAAATTATGAAGTGATGGAGCATTAGGGGCAAATGTGTAATTTTAGAAATTTAGCATTAATTAACATCTAGGCTTAATTCAAGGAGGGAAGTGGGTAACCTCTGATCTTAATTTGGATGTTTGAAACATAATGGGTTAATTGGTCAAAACCAACCTCACTTTTCTAATTGAGAAGATAAGTTGATAAATTTCTAAATTATTAAAATTTGAAAGTTTATTAAAATAAAATGATCTGAGATTTAGGGGTACGATTTTGGGTGTTAATAACTCACTAATTTAATACCCCTATTTGATTTTATGATCACCTAAAGCTCAACCTTCTCAAAACTAATTAAGACACTCACCTATGTCTTAAGGGCTTGGTAGTGACTTAGGCTAAATCACGTTTCATTTAAATGAGGATTACAAAAAACAAACTCAATTAAAATTAAGACATCTTTCAAACACTACAAGCCCAATTAGGTAAGTGTTCTAATAACTCTAACTTGCCTCTTTAAAGGGTCTTCACCCACATAGTCTTCAAATATAAATTACAAATGATAATTACCTTACTCTTAGGGATAGTTGAGACATCAATGTTCATTGAGCATTAGTGTGTTTATATGATGAATTATAAAGCAACCTAATAAGTTTAAAAGAACTCGGGACTTTTCACCAGGTGATAAGAGGGAAGCACAGACTTGCTTCTTTGTCTTAACCTGTTGGATGCCTCGGAGATCTACTAAACTTAATATGTTCGGCTTGGCAACATCATCCTTAATTAAACTCCTAAGGACCCACCAAGATATGACCTATGGTTAGATAAGTCATCAAAATTTTACTTCCTTGCTTCATATAAACTGCCTTAACATGCCTTTTGAGTTTCAGGTGGTGGAACGAGAAGACTCGCCTGGTACGCTTTCACAGGTTTTAGCGTTGTCTTTCTTGTACTTTCATGCTGTACTTTTATACTTCTAAATTTGCATGCTAAACAACGATGCCACCCTGCATGAAAACTAAAACTATTAGGACTCCCACAAAACCAAAACCAAAACAAAAATTAAAATCAATAGATGGGGAAGCCCTAGGAGGAGGTAACCTACGGTTGCTAACAAGGCTTCCTACTGTCAAAATGAAATTATGGAACTCATTAAGTTGAGTTTAGTAAATTTATTTGGACTAAGTGAATCCAATAGAAAATAGTGATGCCAAAATGAGGGAACCGTAGGATCCTGTCAGTGTCGCTCTAATCAACTTTAACATGCTCCCCATAAAATTCAAAGAACTTCAACCATAGGGCCACTTGATTTGATGTTATAACTTGACACACTAGAAAACTCAAACTCGTCGTGCCTAGGAGCTTAGAGCTAGCATGATGGGCAGCACGACCATCTTCAACGACAAAACTAGTCTTTCTCAACTAAACCAATCTTCCTTCCTTAGATATATCAAACAAAGCAACAGGACTTCGAGGTTGCTTGCTCATAAAACATAAATCCTCAACTTATCTTTAAGCCTTTATAAGCCCTGCTATACAACATAAGCCCTAACTCGTCTTAGAATTCCAAGGTTGTCGTTCGTCACGACCTAAATCCTCACATCTTCTAGGCTATTGGTGTGATCATTTCATACGAATTCAAGCCCTAACAAACAAAAATTGGGATGATGGAAAACTTAAATATTTCTTTTCAAAATTGAAGCCAAACATTAGGATAGCTTGGGAAGTCACCAGGTTTTCCTCTGGATCCATGAAATCCTTTAGTTTGACTCTACAACAAAATGTTCCGAATTTGAACCAATCTCCCTTCACACCTCTACGTCTGATCTCATTGAAAAGTCCTACCCTACCTTAAAGATAATATTTCATAATTTTTATCGAGAGTCTTCTTTGGTGACTTTGGTCATTTAAGATGTAATTAACTATAAGAGCTTGCCCTTATAGGAAGCATGTCCAAACCCAGCTTAATATAAACCTTATTTAATTATTTATATTAAATAGGGGAACTTGTCCGCAAATAAAATTGTTTCACAGACCAAACAAATGTCATATATTCTTTAGTTTATTTGATCAAGGCTCATCCTCAAGTCTTGTGTTTATCCTTCGGGATAGATACAAGATTTGAGGTATAATGCTCTTTCATTTAAACTATGAAACATATGGGGTCAATTTGATTTCATATTTTTCTAAAACTAAATATATATGTAAATAAAAACATCCTTCTGAAGCAGGCGACAGGATTTTGATTCTGGTGACCGATAGCTTCTTATGGGCAACTCTTTCAACCAACAATAGCACTGTCAGCTTCTGGCTACCCCACTGGGGACAAGCTTTTCTCTCCATTCTAATTAAGAAATATTATTTTCACACATCAGTAATGTGTCCATGTCCCTCTTGAAATAAATTACCCTTATTTCGTTAGCATACTTTACCCATTTCTGTCTTGGGAAAGTACGACTAACTCCTTGGACTTCAGAACTAGCTGTTCAACCATCTTTGAATAGAGGGGTTCAGAAGGTCGTTAAGGACTCTTTAAATTTTCATGTGGGGTCGGATCCCCAATAGATGTTTCGGTGGACTAGTTGCACCTCGGCATTGTCTACCACTAAATGGGTCCCGCACTAGTTTCTAAAATACTTGACATCTCCCTTCCAAATTTGATTTGTTGTCTTGCAAATTAAACTAAATCATGCTGTGCTGCGCGCACTATAAATTTTTTTTTATGTTAATTAAATTTTACACCTCTTAATTTTTCTTAAAAAAGATTTTAAAATTCGCATAAATTAAGACCCACCCGGTCTACGGATCAACCTCTACTTTCAGTGTTTGCACTAAAAAATTTGAGGTTTTTGGCCATATAGCTAACCTTAAAACTTTCTATTTTAAAGCCTGCTGCAATGGCCTACCCAATGCTAAGCTTTTCCTTCAACCTGCAAACAAGCCACAAAGCCCGTAATCTCGCTCCTACCATCAAATTTTGAGCCGGATTTTATGATCTTGAGGTTATCCACGGAAAAGCCCCGTTTGTAATGATGAAGATTGCCACACAAAAAATACAAGAACCATCTACAGAGTTAAGTCTGAACTGCATTTAAGACTTCCCTGCCTGCAAGAAGTTTGAAACTATTGCCGTCATAGCACCCGCTAAACCTGCTAGCCCCGCTACTACTAAAGGGAAAAAAGTAATGATTATTGAGGATTCGACTGAGGGATTAACTGTCCCACCACTCGTGTTTGAAATCAGATCAAGTTTGAGGACTGTACCACTGACCTGAACTCAAAAGAGGAACCACAACAAAAGAGTTTGAAGGGCCATCAAAGCTCTGGCTCCCAAGGAGACATCCGTTGAGGAGGAACCTCATCAAGTTGAAGAAGTGTCACCAGCTATTTATCCACTCCTACGAGGTAGTAGATTCCATCTTCTGGTGGATACCGATGGATATGAGAGTATCCAAAGAATTGCTGCCGCATTACCACCACTTGATGAACATGGTGAGGAGAGAAAGAAGTTTACTCCTATCACCCGATTTAGTGCAGTTTTCAAAAGGCTAGCTACCAAAGAAGGATGTTCGGTTAGCGTGTTACTTAAACGAGTGGGAGATGCAATTTCCCCTCGCATGAAGAAGGAAATTTTGAAGGATGTCAAGTCCGCCATACAGTCTCACAAGACAACTGGACTGCCACCTACTTGCATCCCAATTTGGTTTTGTTTAGGGAACATAGTTGATATTGCAGTAATTACTACTGATTATACCGCTACGAAGACAGTATCCCATCAACCGGTTAAGTCAAGATTGGCCGGTCCGAAACTCTTACCCGTCACCCATCATGGAAATATTTCTGCAATCCCAAAGGGAAAGACAAGATGATTACCTGGCATTGTAGCCTATATACACCATGGGGAGCATACTTTCCCTCGACATACAAATGTTTCTACAATGACACTCTGTCCTGAGACATCATCGTTAAAAAATAAAAAGGTATGGCTACCCAAGTTTGTTGCACCGATACAATACGGTGAGCCCACGATATAAGAACAGGAATTGAAACTAGGGTCTAAAATATCTGACATCATTGCAACAATAGCATCAAGATGGAGGAGCAAGTAGAGGATGTCTATCAGAGTCCTCTAGATCTTATAGCGATCAAGGAATCAATAATTGAAGAGAAAGTTGAGAAACTCAGGATTAAGATTTCGGAGTTAGCTTGAGAACACGGAGTTTCCATCGAAAGTGATGATGAAAAATTTGATTACAATAATTACTTGGAGGAAGATTTCATGGATGTCCATCAAGTTGAAACCAGAGCCACCAGATCTGTGCGCGAGGCTCAAGCTCACACCGAAGAGAACCTGGTAGATGAATTGCATAGGGTTGTCCTCTTAAGGGATGAGCAAGTTAAACTACTGGAGAAAAGAATAGAAGAGATGAACACAGAGAAAAACACCGCCTTAACCGCTATGGCCACCATTCAGGGGCAATCACAAGCGCCGTAATTTGCTTCTACTAGTTAGTTGTGCCAATCTCTTTTGTTTTCGCCGAGTGTTTTCTTTAAAATTTGTACCAGTGTTTTATTGAAGGCTTCAGCCAGACAATTCGCTCTGGTACAATAAATTGTAGAGTCTCTCCAATCTATCCCATGTCCCTTGACGGAATGATTGATCTTTGTGCTTTCGAATGCTGTCCCATTGTCGAAAATTATTCTTCGCGGTACTCCGAAATGGTAGACAATTTGGCTTTTAAAAATTTGAAGGACGTGTTGTGTCATAACCTCATGCAATGGTATTGCCTCTACCCATTTGGAAAAGTAATCTATAGCGATAAGTATAAATTTGTGTTCGTTGGAAGATAGAGGATCTATCAGATCTATTATGTCTGTGGCCCAACACTCAAATGGCAATCAGACAATAGTTGGGTGTAGTACATTTGGAGTCTGGTGTAAGACAACCCCATGCACTTGGCATTGGGGAGACTTTATTGGTTGTAACTATGTAGTCGAACATCATCGCTAACCAATTATACTGGAGTCTTTTGATCTTCATTTTCATTTTTTGCCATGACTGGTGAGTGCCACACAATCCGGCATGCACCTCTTTGACAATATTCTGTGCTTCGGCTCTGCTCAAACACCGTAGCCACAACTAGTCGAATAATCATCTATATAGAAGGTTCCCCATCAAGGCGTAATACATAGCCCTTCTTGTAATGTGGTGTGCCTCAGACTGGTCTTCTGGTAGCTTTCCAGTATGCAAATATTCTATTAATGGCTTGCGCCAATCTTTGTTGATGTCTGCAACTATATTTATTGCTTCTTCTTTTTCTAGCTTGTGTAGAGTTTCGAGGACGATCTGAGAGAAGACTCGTCTTCCTTGCACTGTGATTTCAATGAAATCCTCCGGGGGACATGCCATTTCCTTAGCAAGTTTTTCCAGAGCGTCGGCATGGGCATTATCTCCCCTAGGAATCCGGTAGAAATTCACATCGGGAATCTGCTCCAGAAGCTTCATCGTGTACTGATGGTATTCTGCCAACCTTGATTTCACAATTTTTTATTGTCCGGTGACTTGCTGGATGACTAACTGGGAGTCACTATAGATGGCAATGTTCGTTATATCTATTGAGATTGTCATTCCCAATCTGGTGATTAAAGCTTCATATTTTCATATTTTGCTTCATTGTATTTTGCTTCATTGTTGGTGCACGACTCTGTCGGGTGGTATGAGAACCTCAACATACCCTTATCTGGTGTGATAAAGATCAAACTGATCTCTAGTTTGCCTGGTAAGGGCCATCGAAGTATATTTCCCATTGTTGCAAACTAGAAAATTGCATTTGTATCATTTGCTCCTTTTGTAACTCATCATTGAGAGAGGACCCAGCAGGTAGTGGGTGTGCAATGAGAAAGTCTGCTAGTATCTGTCCGTAGATAGCACGGAGAGGAAAAAAAGTTATATCAAATTGTAATAATATCATTGACCATCTTGCTAGACATTCATAAAGTGTTGTTCGGGTCATCAGATATTGCAACGGATTAACTTTCGAGATTAGGATAATCTTATGAGAAAGCATGTAATGTCTAAGTTTTTGAGTGGTGAAAATTACCGCCAAATAATGCTTCTCAATAGGTGGATACCTTATTTTTGTCGATATTAGGTGACGAATCAAGTAGTAGAGTGCATTTTCTTTACCCTCATCATTGATTTGGGCTAAGAGGGCTCCAAGAGAGTCATCTAAAGCCGCGGTATAAAGTATCAACGGTGTCCTTAGGGTAGGGGCTGCCAAGATAGAAGGTTTCATTAAAAATTGTTTAACATTCTCAAAGGCCCTCTAGCGTTTCTCTTCCAAAACAAATTTAGAGTCTTTTTTAAGTAATGCCGAGAAAGGCCGACACCTACCTGAGAGATTAGAAATAAAGCGTCTCAGACATGCCAACTTCCCCTAGAAGGAACATAGTTGTTTCAAGGTTTTACGAGGAGGCATTTCCAAGATAGCTTTAATTTTATCCAGGTTGATCTCAATTCCCCGATGACGGACAACAAATCCTAGAAATTTCCCAGAGGTAATTCCAAAGGCGCACTTTAAGGGATTCATTTTAAAGTCATATCATCGTAACCATTCAAAGACGATCCTCAAATCATACAAATGGTCTATTTTTTATTTACTTTTGATGAACAAAAAATCCACGTAGCATTCTACTTGGTTGTAAATGAGGTCGTCAAAAATTTTGTCATTGCTCGTTGATATGTTGCTCCAGTGTTCCTTAAGGTCAAACGACATCACTGTGTAGCAAAAAATTCTAATCGGTGTTCTAATGGCTATAAGTGATGCATCCTTGGGAGCCATATTGACTTGGTTGTATCCCGACGAGCCGATCATGAAGGAGAAACTTTCATGTGTTGAAGTGATATCCACCATAATCTTCGATATGGGTAGTGGAAACTCGTCTTTTGGACATGCCTTGTTCAAATATCTGAAGTCGACACAAACACGGATCTGTCTGTTTTTCATCTTAATAGGTACAATGTTAGCTAACCATGTGGGGTACTGTTCTTCTTTTACAAATTTGACATCTATTAATTTCTTCACCTCGATGATGACTTGTTGTTCTATTTTGAGGCGCATTCTCTTGGGAGCTTGTTTTACTGGGGTTATATTCTTGTCCACCCCGAGTTTGTGAACTACAACCTCTACTGACAGTCCTGCATTTCATCATGGCTCCATCCGAAGCAATCTTTGAATTTTGTTAACAGTTTGATAAATTCTGAAGATTCTTCGTCATTGAGTAGAGAACTTGTAAATGAAGGTCAGTGTTCTTCTTCAGTCCCGAGGTTAATTTCTTTCAATTCATCAATTATAAATTTAATTTCCTCCTCAAATTATGGGAGAGCATCTTCTATTAGTTGATCAGTAGAGTCATCCTCTATATCAAGGCAATCCTCCTCTGACTCACCAGTAACAATCATGCAAAATTTGGAATCATCGACTGGTCCAACTGTACCAAATTCGAGACCTTCTTTTGAATATTGAGTTCCACTTTTAACATTCCATAATTTCTTAAAAAGTTGAAATTTATCTTTTGGCATTTGTTTTGGTAAGTATCCCTATTGAGTTAACTTTTGAACACAAGGTGAGAAGTAACCAAAAGGCAATATCATTAATTCATTAGGATCTTCATCAAAATTTACATTTTTTTCAAGCTCAGTAGAGGTAGAAGCATAGTAAAATTTGATCGGCTTTGTAAAAACTACAGACTTTCTTTACCTCTAAACTCTCGATCTTTTGAGGCAGAATCAGAGTAAGGGTCATAGCATTCACATAGTGGTTTCTCCAATCATACATTGTTTCATATTCATTTTTCTCTATATCTTCTAAGGATATCTCGTACAGAGGTTTCATCAGTTTTGTCATCTTTATCTCGTCTTCAGAACTATCTTTATCACTAATATTGATAGTTGGCCTAGTCCATTCAATGATTAATTTGATTCTTCCTCGTCCATGTCCCCGGCCATGACCTCAGGTGCGCGAACTAAAAGAACCTTCACCGACTCACTATAAGAGAGTGGTGGAGGATCACTGAAGTGGAGTTGAATGGCCTCCTTATTGTAATTCTTCTGAATCTTCATCTTTTTTTGTGATAACTTCACAAGAGAAGATAGTCTTCTTTGGAGGCTCATAGTCGGAACCATCTTCATGGATACCAACTTCATGCACTGAAAATAGTTGTACGTCTCCTTTGATGTAATTTTCTTGACCATCTTTGTAGTATTTGATACACTGGTGTAGAGATTATCAAACCATATTGTGTTCATGAATCCATGGTTGACCCATGAGAGCATTAAAAGAGGTCTCAGCGTCGATGATATTAAATTTAGGGGTTGTCACAAGTTCTCCAACCTTCATAAGTAATGTAATTGATCAAAGGGCCCTTTCTCCCTTTTGATTGAATCCACATAAGATCATTTTATTGATCGTAAGTTCTTGTGCTTCAATATCCAAGTAGGCCAAAGTTTGTAGGCTCATCAAGTTAAGAGAAGCTCCAAGATCTACTAAAACTCTAGACAACACAAATCTCTCAATGTTGACGTAGATGTAGAGTGGACGATTGTGGTCGGTGGTACCGAGTAGCAAGTCTTCATCTGTGAAGATTACCCCAAGCTATTATTTTAATGAACAAACTTCATCTGAGGATCTTCTGGCCAATTGAGCTAAGCAAATTTTATGGTCAAGTTGTAACCAGAGACTCTCTCATCTCCTTTGACGGGATCAGAGCGTCATAGATGCTTAATCGGGCTGGCAACTTCCTAAGATGAGCTAGCACGTTGTAGTCTATTTTTTATGATCCTCCAATTTTATCTTGATCATGTAGTTCTTCCACTGGTGGAGGTGGGGTTATCTCCTCTCAAGTCATTATCTGCTTTCCTTTATCAGTTGGAGCTGTTCTTGGTGGTAACACATTTCCACTCCTTAAGTTAACTTCTATGATTTCTTCTTCTTGAGATATCATTGTTGAATCTTCCGGTGTCTCCTTCTCTTTATCAAAAAGATCTAGGTTGATCGTAAGCGGTGTACCATGATGCTTGATAATTGGCTCATCGCTATCGGTGCTGTCATAAACAGTGTCATTGATGTCTTCCTTGGACTTGACAATGAGTTCACCGGATTCAAGTACGATTTGAGGATCATTTTGGGGATCAAGATCAAAGCTAGATTGGTCATAATCAGTTACGTTATCACTAGAAATAGCTAAAAAGTAGCCAAAATCACAATCATTATATTCATAAGACCCAAGAGGGATAAAAAAATAATCATTCAAACTCAGGCATTCGAGGATTTTCTTCCCCGAATCTAAGATAACTAAACTGGTAGAGGTGGACCCTATCCTTCCCCCCATTCTATCAATCTTTGTAGTGATGCTTTTTTTCTTCTTCTTTGTCTTTGACAATGACAGATCTGCTGGCGAAACCCTTATCTCAAGCTTGGTATGCTGCAGACTCTGAATGGTGGCTTTTCTTCTTTGTAATCGACGACGATGACTCTCATGACGAAACCTTCATCTTGGGCTCTTGGTATGCTGCAGACTCTGAATGGAGGCTTTTCTTGATGCTGCACCACCTTAGCATTTTTATGTGGCTCATGTGCTTTATTTCCTCTTGAAGAGTGTTGGCTTCACTGAGTAGCTTCTCGAAGGATTTAATGGTGAGTCCTTTGAGCATGAAAGCTTCTGGCCCATGAATGATTTTGAGTGGAATCTCAATCGCATGATATTCCTGTAGTTGAGGTTCACACTTCATGCTAAGGTTTCTCCACTTTAAAATGTAGTCTATCAGGGTTGTCTAGGCTTTTGCTTTTCCATCAGGAGCTCTCCAATAGACACATGATGTTGCGCTCCGAAGAATTTTTTTCACAAATAACTGTTCCAAATTGGAAGATGTCTGTTGACCTCACTTTTGGTTGAGGTC
>NW_018232610.1:438-798 GCF_001263595.1 Phalaenopsis equestris | reverse complement strand
CTAATGATAATTTCAAATAAAAACTACTGTAATCATGATAAAAATAAAGATAAATATGAGTTGCCTCCCATAAAGCGTTTGGTTTAATGTCGTCAGTCCGACCTAATGAGGGTGACTGATCATTAAAACCTCTTTAAAATTTGGTCTTTTACCCTCAAAATATGGTTTTAATCTGTGTCCATCTACATTAAATCTATTTCCAGTTTTCTGATCTTCAATCTCAACAGCTCCGTAAGTATAAACTTGAGTCACAGTAAAGGGTCCTAACCAACAAGACTTCAATTTCCCAGGGAATAATTTCAACCTAGTGTTGTAAAGAAAAACTTCTTATCCTGGTTCAAAGTTCTTCTGGTTAATCTT
>NW_018232610.1:0-216 GCF_001263595.1 Phalaenopsis equestris | reverse complement strand
TGTAAGGAGTCATTCCAATAGAAGTTTTATAAGCAGTCCTGTAAGACCATAATGCAGTATCCAATCTAGTGGACCAATCTATTCTACTAGGGTTTACAGTCTTTTCAAGTATTTGTTTAATTTTTCTATTAGAAACTTTTGCTAACCCACTATTTTAAGGATGATAAGCAATAGAGATTCAATGAATAATATTAATTTTTTTTGCCAATCTCTGAA
>NW_018232609.1:0-317 GCF_001263595.1 Phalaenopsis equestris | reverse complement strand
TAATATAAACCCTATTTAATTCTTCTTATTAAATAAGGGAACTTGTCGGTAAATAAAATAGTTTTCGCAGAGCAAACGGAAGTCATATATTTCTTAGTTCATTTGATCAAGTCTCACCCTCAAGTCTTGTTTTTATCTTTCAAGATAGATACAGAGTTTGATGTATAGTGCTCTTTCATTTATACTATGAAAAATATGTGGTCAGTTTGATTTCATATTTTTCTAAAATTATATATATATTGTACAACAGAGACTAAAAGGATAGGACTTTTTAATAGCTCTTTCCATCACTAACTATTTTTTATTTATTAAATTTT